>NC_043714.1:59039441-59121897 GCF_006229205.1 Suricata suricatta
CGCCCCTGACACCGTGCTGCCGGGGGCGCTGACTCCCAGTCAAGATGCCGCAGGGCTGGAAGCTGTTCTTTCCCTTGTGCCACCTGGGTTTAGGATTCGGGCTACCCAGCAGTTATCTATGGAGTGAGCTTCTCTCTCCAAGCGTGGTTAAGCATTCTTTACCTCTTCCCCAGAGAGTACTATGAGCGTGTTCAGTCTCTCTGTTTCTTCCCTTTGTCTCTCTCGGGTTCTATGTGCTTGCCCGCATTGGGCTGGGGCTCCCACCTCCCCTGCCCGTCTTGGGCCGGCCCGTTTTCAGATCTCCCCAGTTCTCACTCACTCACTCAGGTATCCTTGAGGTTGTCTTCTTTCTGGATTCCATATTTTCTCCTTCTACTCTTGTAGATGAGAGTAATGTCCTTCTCAGTTCGATAGATGGGGCAGACGAAGTTTACAGAGCTCCCTTCCTCTCAGCCATCTTGGCTCCTCCTCCTTTGTATTGTTTTTTACACAGCTTAGCCATACAAAAATCAGTTTTGTTTCTATATACCAGAAACAGTAATAAATGCAATTAAAAAGATGCCACTTATTACGCCATTTAAATTCTTAAATATCTAAGAATAAAGCTAAAAAAGAAGGTGTCTAAGCCTTCTTCAACAAACACAACATTATGATAATGTAAGAAATTAAAGAATGTTTGAGAAAATGGAAGTAAAACTACATTCAGAGATTGAAACACTCAGTATCATTAAGATGATCAATATTGTTAGGATGATCCTCAAATTTATGTACAGATCAATGCTATCTCCATCAACATCCCAGAAGTAACTCACTTGGAATTTAATAAGCCAATTCAAAATTTGTATGGAAATGAGTGCACCCAGAATACCCAAAGACAATCTTAAAAAAGAAAAACAAAGCTGGAGGGTTGAATTTAAACATTTATTTTAAAGCTACATCCATTAAGATAGTGTTAATTTATGCAAAGATAGTTAAATACACCAAAGAAAGGGAATGGAACATGCAGAAACAGACTCCTAAATTTAGCTTATACAAAGTTGACATGACTTTGCAATGAGAAATGATGCATTTATCAGTAAATAGTGTGAAGTCAATTGGATATTCATGAAAGCAGCCAAACATATGGAGCCCACAGGTATGAAAAAAGAACTGTAGAGGCACAAATGTATTGATTAAAAAGTTACGATTATTAGTGAATTTTGTGGTGTTTGTCTACTTGCAGTTATTGGTTTTTATTTCTTATTAGTACTCATTTAAAAATATTTTTTAATGTTTTTTTTTTTTGAGAGAAAAACAGAGTGTGGGCATGGAAAGGGCAGAGAGAGAGGGAGACACAAAATCCCAAGCAGACCTCAGGCTCTGAGCTGTCAGCACAGAGCCTGGAACCCATGAATGTGAGATCATGACCTGAGCAGAAGTTGGATGCTCAACCTACTGAGCCACCCAGGTGTCCCAGTATTCATTTCTATACCACTTTTCCATTTGTAATTGTATATTATTTTTCTTAAACAGGGCTCCCCAAATCGTATAAGTTTCAGATAAAATGAATCATGGATCTGCCCGTGGCCATATCAGCTTCATGTAACAACTAGCTAAGAGATGGAAAGATGTAGCCTGAGAGTGCGATGCTGGACGTCAAGATTTCTGAGATGTAGCCATGTTCAGTAAGGTTGAGATCCCAAGTACTTCCCTGGAGATGAGCAGAAGGGGAGGCGGAGGAAGAGTCACTCTCATGAACATGTCCAGAATTCAAGAACTTTGTTTTTCAATGAGTTGTTCTAGATGGTGCATTTTCCTAGATTTAAGTGTGTCAAATACAGATGAGGCTCCACCTAGGAGAGTTGGAGTTCATGATCTTGAGTCAAGTCTTAAACCTTTTATAGAATAAGATGACCTGACTCAGGAGGGTGGTAGATGACAGAGACAAGGAAGAGTCGAGTTCAGTGTGATTTTCTGAGCCTCAGTGGATAAACTTCCACAAATGTTGAAAAAGCAACAGTCTGAAAATTAGAGAGTTAACTAACCTTACTGTCTTCAAGCCAGTTCTGTCCCTGCATACCTTTAATACTTTACTCATCATCATGGCTTATTAGCTTGTCTTTTTCCCCCTGTAGACTGTGGACTTCTGGAGGAACAGATGAATGAAAGATTTACTTAGTCTATTAGCTTAAATAAAGATAAACTGTATGTGGGAACCCTATATTTTAATCACTTTATCTTAGTGCCTATTATACAGTGGAAACTTTCTAAATGTTTATTGCATTGAGAATGAAAACATGAGGGGCACCTGGGTGGCTCAGCTGGTTAAGCGTCTAACTTCGGCTCAGGTCATGATCTCTTGGTCTGTGGGTTCGAGCTCCACGTCAGGCTCTGTGCTGGCAGCTCAGAACTGGAGCCTGCTTCAGATTCTGTGTCTCCCTCTGTCTCTGCCCCTCCCCTGCTCACACTTTGTCTCTCTTTCAAAAATAAACATAAACATTTTTAAAAAGAAGAATGAAAATGTGAATAATAATGCTTTATTTTCTGTGATATGGCCCTCTTTTCAACTCTTTATTCCTATAAGTACCACTGTCCCTTAACATCAATTTCCACCATTCATTAAGATTTCTTTGTCTTCCAGAGATATGCCATCAAAATTTATGAGCATGTTCTGGAATTTTTGTTTTTAAATTGAGGTTTAGTGTTCTGGCTCACCTGGATTAATTTCATTTTTAATCTGTACTTTGAAATTTATTGTCTTCACTTTGTCAGTGGCTCTTCTAAATTTTTCACTGAGTCAGATTAATGTCAACTTTCTGGGCTGACCTTAATGCTGTCACTTGCGTGGACAAGGTAACTTTCTGGATGTTGATATTTCATTTTAGGAATAAGAGAGAATGATTTAGTACAGGCAAATTCAACCTCATAGCAAAATAAATGTTTTACTTAAGTTCAATAATCCTTTTACAGTGGAAGCATTATGATTTTTTGTTTGTTTATTTGTTTGTTTGTTTAAATGCACCCTCTAATTCTTCAAGCTTACGACAGTTATTACTGACATGTTCCCACTTACAGGCCAAAATAAGTTTTTGCATATAGGCTTAAACCTGAATTTATTTTTAGGAAATGGGCATTGTAAGCTCACATCCCCCATGAACCAGTCAAGTATATGGCAGAAGCTAACATTGGTTGAGCATCCTCTATTAGCACAGAGCTAATCCCATGGTGAGATGACATTATCTAATGTGTCCTCTGATTGTAGGTGCCAGTATTTCCACTTAAAAAAATGAAGAAACAGAGGCTTAAAGAAATTAAGTAACCTGTCTGTGTTTAGCTAGTGAGTGGCAGAGCCAGGATTTAAGCCCTGGCTTTTCGGACTGCCTTGGTTGCTCACGCTACCACACTGCTTTGACTTTTCCATCTGTCAGAGAAGGCGAGACATTCATGGGAAAATACTGGAAAGTAGTCACAGTGCTTACATCTTGTCAGACCAAAAAAACCCACTTATCAATTCAAAAATCTGTTTTCCACCCTATTAAGATCCAGCTGAAGCCTCTTGCATCAGAGGACGTCTTCTTTGCTCTGATCCGCAGCCATTGCGGCCGAAAACCGGGCAGGCATTTCCTTTATTTCACTCTGTGAGTAGGTAATAGTGATCTTGTCCCATTTCCTTGGCCTGTGATGTGTGCTTTGTTTTCTTTAAAACCTCATTACTTTTATAAAGCAAATACTCCATTTAGGCTTCTTTTATGTCCACCACTGGGTTTAGCCCAGAACTAGGCTGATAGCAGCCCATGTTGAATTCAAAGGGATCCACATAGAAAGAAAACACACCATTTAAAAAGATAACATATTAAACTATAATCATATGAACTTTTAAGTGCATATTGTGTCTGGTGGTGACAAGGACTTAGCATGCCTTTCAGCTACTGATAGTATTTTTTGAATACTTCTCTTTCTTTTATTAAGTCATTGGTTCACTCATTTGGAAAGCTCCCAGAACTGGGGAGTCAGAAATGGTTGTTTTTCAATGCCAACACTGCCACCGAATTGTCAGAAGTCCATGAACAAGTTATTTTGCCTCTAGGATCCTCCATTCTTTCAGCTGTAGAATAAAGATAATGATAATACCTAGCTTATTGGATTTAATCTGATAATATCTATAAATAATGTGAATATCTATAAAGTATCTGGAACAGTACTTACCAAATGATTGACACTTAGCAAAGGTATGTTCCCTTTCTGCCATTAATATAGTCTCAAATTCTATTTTTATCTTTAACAATTTACATATAAGAGAAATTGAGGAGTCTGCAGGACACAACTCAGGGGTGAGCAGATCTATCTTCCTCATCAGGGTGCATGGCATGTTTCTCATGCTTTTTCCGATGTACCTCTGTTGTACGTTGTCCCCTACCTTGCTCCCATCCTCACCGGTGAAGGTTTTCATAACCCAGCTCCAGTGCTATCTTTTTCATCCCTCCAGCTGAAGCACTAACTCGTCTACCTCCCGAGGGAGTACGTTATCTCGTTCAAAATTCACCGTCTCTCTTACAGCATTTATCACGTTGTATTGTCATGGATTTCACCATTGCCTTATTTCATTCAAGTGCAAGTTCTGAGGCTTCCTCTTACACACTTAAATTGCATTTTGGGTTTCGAGGTCCACTTTTTCTGTTTGGGGAGCCCATGAATGTCTGGCATCACTGTAAAAAGAACCCACATGGGTCAGTTTGGAAATGTTCAGCAAATTTTTGGGGCCCTGGCAGGCAGGCTTTTCTGGATGATCAACAATCAATATGTATAAGACTCTTTTCTTTAACTTTTTTTTAATCTTTATTTTTTGGAGAGAGACAGAGAGAGACAGAGTGCAAGTGGTCAAGGGGCAGAGAGAGAGGGAGACACAGAATCTGAAGAAGGCTTCAGGCTCTGAGCTGTCAGTACAGAGCCCAACTCAGGGCTTGAACTCAGGAACCGTGCAAACACGACCCAAGCTGAAGTTGGACATTTAAAGACTGAGCCACCCAGGCGCCCCATTGTGTACAGGATTCTTAATGAAAGACACTCGGCAGCAGTGATGAAAAGAATAGCTAATGAGCAGACAATATGGGCTATCCTTTGGGTTTAGAGTGTCTCCCATTTTTCTCCCTTTTGCTGGTAAAGGATGGGGCTAGTTGGAACCTTGATGTTGACTCCATTTCCATTCCCATTGCCCCTTTGGGGCACATAACTAATTCCCTGCCCTCACCAAACTCCTACAAAGGTAAGCCCCATGCCCTTCTGGTCTGGATGACCTTCATCCTATGTTCATCCTTCCCAATTCTTTTTTTTTTTCTTTTTCTAGTTCACCATTGAAGCATAAACTCTATTTTACTTCTATCAGGGTCCTCTCTTTTGATTCTCAAGACCTTCAGCCAAACATTTCCTCTTGGAAATCAAAAGCTTTTGCTTTCAATTATTGTGTCTGATGTAGGCTTCAAGGGTTTATTTTCAAGTTGAAAAAACAAATCAACATTTTTTTTCCCTCTCTGCTTTAATACTCCTGATTCTCTGAGAATTATTTTGTGGATGTCTCAGACTGAATAAGAAAATGACCACATACAAAGAAGAGAAGAAGAGAAAGTTATCAAGGTTGATATTTAGGCATAATATATTTGACACAGCTTTATATTACAGATATTTGCATACATCACATCTTTTCCAAAATGTATAAACCCCTCTAAGTCAGAAGTTTAATCTTGTCTCTCTTTATACTGTCTCAAAGTACCAAGCCTTTTGTCTTGCACAGAGTAAGTAATAAATAGTAAATATTTGAATTAAATTGGGAAAGCACAAGATATGTTTTTGAAAATCCAAGGATGAAGCCATACAGCAGAATTGGGGATGTGATAAATACACAGGCACATCAATGTGCTAATCAGTGGATTCCGGTACACAAAGCAATGGTATTTTAAAGTTAAAAACAGGCAGAGAATTGTATTAGCCTTTCTCAGAAGGCCACGTTAGTAGGGCAGGTGACACAAATGTGAAGTTTCCTTACCCATTCTGGAGTTCTACTTTCAATCTAAATAAATTATGACTTGTTTGATTAGTTGTACCTATGAAACCAATGCAAAATTAAATTATTTATATGAAACCAAGGAATATTAGTTGGCGATACTACAAATGAAATAAAAGAACTGTTTCCTCTGATTTTAGGTATGTGAGATAGTGTCTGCTGGAAATAATCTGCCACTCTCGCTCATTGTTCTTTTCATGGCAATTGTTTTTATTCAGGTGACAAAGGGGAAAAGGGTTTGCCAGGGATCCCAGGAGAAAAAGGCAAAGCAGGTAAGGCTTGCTCATTTTCCTCTTTAATGTCTGGCATCATTCCAAATATATTCCTCTTCAAAAACAATACATTCTTATGGCAAAAAATAATCCTCTCAGTGCTTAACCTGATTCTACTTGGGCTGGGGGAAAGGAAAGAAGGGAACTTTCCTCTCCATCTGCTGGTGACTTTCCAAGCCCTGGGGAAGGGACTGATGGCACATTCCATCCTAGTCATGCTTAGTGGGAGGAAGCAAACCCGGGGAACAGCTCTCATTCTCCTAGAGACAGGGGAAAATCCAGCGTGGCTCAGCACTAGGACAGAAGCAGCGTTCCTTGCATTCCACCAGCACCTCAACCAAACAGAGGCCTGCAGCAAGCTGGCCTGATCCACAAAGACCCCATGGATACAGAACATGCCATCCATCGGTGGGCAGGGAGAGTCTTCCTGAGTCTTGAGTTTTCTTTCCAGTGCTACATGCAGGGAAAAAAGGTAGATTGCTCTGAGGGGAGCTCACGGAGGTGCAGTGAAGACTAATTGTAAGAACTGTTTTAAATTCCTTATGTTTAACTGTGAACACAGATGAATGTTCGAAAAGCCACAGATTTACCACCCGCCCCCCTTTGGCTAATAAAATTCTTTTTACTTCTCAATTGCCAAAAAATGAAAGCAAAAGGAACTGATTACACGAGCAGCCATTAAATAGAAAAAGGGAATCATTTGAATTTCACATCATTTTCCTTACAATTCTTTCTCTGTCTCCGCATCAGCAGGTAGTTGAAAAGGTAAATGAGCAAAGAGGGAATGAATGGTGGAAATTAAAATCAGAGTTAATCCACAAATGGGGCAACTGGCTCTTGAAAGTATACGTTGAATCTATTCACAAGATTTAAATTTAGTCCTTGAAACATTCAAGGATCATTCAAGCTATCCTTGAAATGGATAATCAGAATTACCATTTGATTTCATCATGAAAGTTTTCTCCTGTCTTGGGAGCCTTGTGTGAGCTAGTGAGCAATGCAGTAACAGAAGAGAAGACTGGCTAGAAATTTGTTTTAAGAAAGCTGTCAAGATTTTATTTTGAGACTGGATGGGCACATTCTGTGTTCACCAAAAATGCCCAACGGCCCACAGGATGTGTACAGCAGTTGGCCATAATTCACTCTTCACTTTAAAAATCTGGTTTAGGGCTGTGTTTTAGTGCATCCAAAATACTTTAGGAGATATTCTGCAAATTCCTGAAGACAATGGCAATTAGGAACTTTGTTTTAAATAAAAGACTAAAAGTATAGACATTCACAGAAAGATACAGCCAGACTAGGAAAAGATAGTAAATATTGAGAAGAGAGTAATTGTCCTTTCCAATTGATCTGTACCTCAATGTTAATTTGAAGTTTTTGTCGTTTAAAGGCACTGTCTGTGATTGTGGAAGATACCGGAAAGTTGTTGGACAACTGGATATTAGTGTTGCTCGCCTCAAAACGTCTATGAAGTTTGTCAAGAATGGTGAGTATATCCTCTTTTGCTTTATGCTATTGATTTAATCTCTTTCAACACTACAATTCCAGTATTCGAGAATACAATACCAAGGTATTTCTAGTATTTTAGTGGGAAATATCTTGGGTTGGGCAAAAGCCTACTGAGATAATGTCACCACTTTATAGGTCTCTCAAAATGTCAACTATCCACTCAGACTCTAGGACACTCCAGGACCAGTATCTACATATATTCATACATAACACATTTATTTGCCTATGGATAAAAAAAGATACTTTCTGGAGCAAAGGGAATGGAAAAAAAGGCAGAGTTTAGCAATCTATGTCTTAAGAATAAAAAAGGACAGGAAGAGTCTAACAGAGTTAGCAACTCAGAAAAGAGAGTAGTAAAAACAATAGCGACTTTCTTGAGAATTTGAAATACTGATTGCCATGTATTTTGTTTACATGGAAGCTTAGAGAAATTACCTTGCCCATAGATACAGAGCTAATTAACAGGGGATCTGGGATTTGGTTTGGGTTTCAATGATTCCTCTACCCTCAATTCAAACCAACAGATCATTACGCATTTCTCTGAATTGTGCAACTTCTCACAATAGTCAGTTTTGTTATCCTTGGTCCATTCCCCATTGTCGTTAGCAGTGAAACCCTTAAAGTAGGGCCTATGTGTTCTCTTTGAAGACAGTACGAATTGATGGTAGTTACGGTTGAAATTGGTTTCCTTTGTTATATGTTTATTTATTGTAATCCAACTCTACTTGTTATACATTATCAGAAACACACTTATTCCATCTCGTGTTTATTTTCATCTTGTAATGTTCTTAGAAATGTTGTCTCTGACATGACTTGAGTTCAGGGTTCAACATAGAGCAACAGTTTTTGACATATATTGGCATGGTCACAGATTTCGTGTGAATTTTAATTTATAGACCTTAAGAAATATATGCACATGCCCCCCAAGCCTAAAGCATACTTAACATATTATGAGCTCAGGACGATTCTCAGTCCCCAATTCTGTCCTGGAGCTTATTCAGTAGTACACATATACTTTGTGTATCTTGAGTGAACTATGGACAGTAGTACACATATTCAGTAGTACACATATACTTTGTGTATCTTGAGTGAACTATGGACAGTCTCAATCTATGTACATGTTCATAGCCTAGGAATTCAGCCCAGGATGGATAAGTCTCTGTACTATTCTGATATCCGTTCAATAAGCTTTTACCATCCCGTGCATTATTGCAGGCTCTGAGGCTACAGAGTGGGAAAAACATGGACATCATTCTCAAGACATTGATAGTTTAAGTACATGAGGCATGCAGACAAACAATTAGACTAGAATGCATTGAGTGATACAAAAGAGGAAGAGCAAGGAGCAATGGAAACATGGGGGAAAGTGCACAGGAGCCCTGGGTCTGCCCAGAGACATTAGAAAGGCTCTTCTAGGAGAAAATTCTTCCACTTAGATCTTAGTGACAAGTAGGAGATTTCCAGGTAAAAGCAGTGAGAAGACTTTCCAGGCATGACAGTCACTGAAGTGGAAGAGAGAAGGACATGCTATTGGGACTCTGTATGGCAAAGCATAAAGTGGGATGGGACAACAGTCTGAGGGGAGCTGAGTGGAAGTTCATATAACAAGTCTTTGTCAAAGACCAAGACAGTCATGTGGGAAGCTAAGGAGAAAGGACAGGGAGGACAAATGGCAAGACTTTGTTCTCCATTTGAAAACTACAAAAGTGATAAAAATATTAAACCAGTGCCTACCTCATAATAGGGGCTTGCAAAGTAATTGTTAAACATCAAATAAATGAATTTATTTATTTATTTATTAAAAATTTTTAGTGTTTATTTATTATTGAGAGACAGAGAGAGAAGAACATGAGCTTGGAGGGGCAGAGAGAGAGGGGGAGAGATAGAATCTGAAGCAGGCTCCAGGCTCTAAGCCCCACATAGGGCTTGACCTCACAAACCAAGAAATCATGACCTGAGCCAAAGTCAAACACTTAACCAACTAAGCTACCCAGGTGCCCCTCAAATAAATGAATTTAAATACAGCAATATTATATATTTGCTTTTCCCTTTTTGAACTACATAATCACACTCATCTTTTCTTCTCTGCAAAGTTATTGCAGGGATTAGGGAAACCGAGGAGAAATTCTACTACATTGTGCAGGAGGAGAAGAACTATAGGGAATCCCTGACCCACTGCCGGATCCGGGGTGGGATGCTGGCCATGCCAAAGGATGAAGCTGCCAACACCCTCATTGCTGACTATGTCGCCAAGAGTGGCTTCTTCCGGGTGTTCATCGGAGTGAATGACCTTGAGAAGGAGGGACAGTATGTGTTCACAGACAACACTCCCCTGCAGAACTACAGCAACTGGAGAGAGGGGGAGCCCAGTGACCCCTATGGTCATGAGGACTGTGTGGAAATGCTGAGCTCAGGCAGATGGAATGACACAGAGTGCCATCTTACCATGTACTTCGTCTGTGAGTTTGTCAAGAAGAAAAAGTAACTTCCCCTGTGCTACACACATTTGTTCTTTGCAGTTATTTTTATCCATCTTTTTCTTTCTCTTCACGTCAAATTCATTCTGACTCAAAACAAGTAGAAAATACTGACCTGAAATTTGGAATCTCCATTGCCATGGTCTTCTCTGATGATTTGGAACATTTTCATACACAGTATATTATGGAGCTAATAGCTCACTGAGTTACATGGATCCTGAGAGAGAGAGTTGTGCAAGATGTGATTGTCTATGTGTCAAATGAAATATTTTCTTGGCATTTGCTCTGCTTCCTCTCCCTAGATTCCTAAACCACTGTTTATTTAACCCAGTAGATAATTGGACAGTTGGTTGGTGATAATTAGGCTACCTTGTCTTTGCTCAAAGCCAGACAAATGGGAAGGCCTTCTGTTGGGAATGTAGAGATATTATCTGTCTTTGAAGCCAAGATCCCCTGTTCTTTTCCTGGTCACCCACCATGCCTATAGCCACACTTGCAACATCTTCTTATTTGCTCAGATGGAAAAATACTTTCAACCCCAAGTCTCTGTGTGAGAAACTACTTGCCTGTGAGCTTTTCCAGACCATATGGAATCACACAGAGAACTTCTGTGCTTCTGATTGTTAGCCTTCACCAAGGTCCTCCAGGAAGTTGCTTTGGCCTCTTTCTATAGGCCCACAACTTAATCCCAGGGCTCTAGGCTCTAACTCTGATTTGAGGAAAGGGGAACTTTAAAAATTGAAAAGAAAAAAGAAAGGGAGAATTTTTTCCCAAACAATATTATTTATAATCCTGTTGAATTGCCCCTTGCTACTAATATGGCTCCATTTTTCTGTGTCTTGGGTGTATCCATATCAACTTTCCTCCCCTTAGGCATGGGGAACAAAGGAAGGAGTTTGTGAAGCCTTCAGAAAACTCTAGAAGCTTCAAGCTGCTACCAATGTCAAGTTGCAAAGTTCTCTTCTCCTTGTCTCTAATGTATCACTTACAGTGACATTTCACGGAAGACTTTTTACTGTATGTTAGAAAAACCCCATACCCAGAAAGCCCTTTGTAGGGCTCTGACCTCATAGGAATGTGGCAGGTGTGGCATTTGGAACATGCCTAGGACTCACATTTATTGAACTGGTAAAATTCTACTTTGAACTGCAGATCAAAACTCAAAGCAGCTTTCACTTCAAATTTGAAGATAATATAGTCAACAAAACTCTAGATTTTTCCCCTTCTAAACTGCTGCGCCAGTTATAGTTTTGTGACATATGATCAGACTATTCAAAATGCTGGCAAAACGGTTAATGAAATAAGAGAAACAGATCAACAACATATGTTCACCTTCAACCATCTGTCCATGATTTCACCCATGACTAACTGGTTATGAGAGAAGATTTAATTAGGTTATTTCAGTGAGTTTATTGAGAGTCACAAACTCAGGTCCTACAGGGCCATACAAGATGACATAGATAAATCAAGCAGAATGGGTGGGGATCCCAGTACTAAACACAGCTTCTTCTTCTCGAGAAGCCAGCTGCTCTCAGTCACTGCTATTTCTTTCTATGGAGGATCCAGTCTCACTACATACTCAGATATTTCAAAAGAAGTCATAAAGCTGGAACTTCATATATATTCATATTTTAAAATACTGGCAATTAGTCCATTTTTAGCCCAAATTTTATGTCATACAAAACAATCTCCTAGCCAAAAAGTTGAACTTTTCATTTCTCACCTCTGAGGAAAAGTTCTGAAGGTTCTAACCATGTTGAATGTCCTTAGGATACAATGACATCAAAGTCAAGGTTTCCCATTTATACTTCAATCAGTTCAGCTCAATTACAGGAATTTGTCCAGTGTTT
This sequence comes from Suricata suricatta, assembly GCF_006229205.1. NCBI lineage: Eukaryota > Metazoa > Chordata > Mammalia > Carnivora > Herpestidae > Suricata > Suricata suricatta. Next base: position 59,051,587 of record NC_043714.1, read on the forward strand.
GCCATTCTTCAAGTTAATAAACTAGTTATTTATTCAGATGTTTGAGAATGTGGCATATGATATTTGGAAGGCAAGGCAGTTTAATAAAAATTACAAAGCAAAACACTATATCAAAGCCAGTAACCTTGAGGGGAGCATAAGGAATAAGAACTTAGAAACCCTTGTAGGGGAAAAAAAAGAGATAAGAAGAAAGGAGAAAGAGAATGGACAGCAAGCATTGCTTAGAGGCCACTGGCAGCAGGATCCATATTCTGATTTGCTCTAAGTGGCAAAAATAGGAATATTTATTGTATGTACTACAAGAACTATTATTGCCATTATTATTATTAAAACATTTCTTTCAATGACTCATTTTTGTTGCCAACGCTTTCAAGAAAATATGACAGAATGTCTAAGGTACCACATATTTAGATTTACTATAAAACTTGCTTCAGTTTTATGAAGCTCTATGTGCTTTACACAATAACAAAGTAAATACCCTCACACACCATTTCTTGTTTGATCCTGACACACTTTGTGCAGTAAGAGGGGAAGACATTTTGCTGCCATTTTCCCAACGAGAATCCTGAGGCCCAAGGAAGCTAACCAACGTACCAAAGTCAGCTCATTTGAGAGGAAAACAAGACCAAGCTGCTGATCAAAGCTGCCAATCCAGTGATCCCCCCAGCCTGGTTACTGATCATATTAAACGGAAGCTCCTTCATGATTTTCTCATGAGACAGGCACTCAAATTCTCTCTCTTGATTACTTTTTAAAGCTAAAGATTAGGGTCAATTACAGACATGCTGGAGATAGAGAAACTTGCCTTGCAAATTTGGTGTTCACTGGTTAATTTTTTAATTCATCCTTGTCCTTCTATGGCATTAGTACTGGGGAGGTGGTTCAGCACTCCTCCCTGTAGTTCTGCAGATAAGCACCGCTAAAGAGAAAGCAAAGCAGATGTAGGAAAATCAAGATTTGCTCAAAATACAAATGAACAAATAATTTATCTGCCCCATAAAATTCATGAGAACTCCCTGAAATAATTAACATTTAAAATCAATTTTATTGTTATATGGAAACCAATTTGACAATAAATTATATTTAAAAAATAAAATAAAATCAATTTTATTCTCAAAAAGTTAAATTTATACTCAACTTTTCAGGGATACATCTGTGTACTTCACAAAGACTACATAAAGCTTCCATGGGAAGAAAATTTAAAAAAATACATTGGCAAATTCACAGCACTACCTTCCCAAAGCAACGCATTCTATAATTAGGTAAGAAGAAATATCTTACGCCCAGAATTATTGTCCAAACTCTGTGGAAAGATGTATACCAGTGTTGAGACAGATATAACAGACATTGATTACACTTTGGGCACCTCACCCACAAAACTGTTGGCACTAAAAATATAAGTATATTTTGTCCTGCTTAGATATATGTTAACCAAATATGGGACAAGTTGATTGTTATTAACCAACTAATTTTCAGCTCTTTGGATTGTATACTTTGAGACAATAAGATATCTATTGAATAGGAAAGATTAATTAAAAAGCAACACCCACTGCATCATCAAAAAATTTGAGACTGTCTTCAGGTATTATTTCTAATAAGAAAATCATGGGGCACCTGGTGACTCAGTCGGTTAAGCTTCTGACTCAAGATTTAGGCTCAGGTCATGATCTTGAGGTTCGTGAGTTCAAGCTGGTAGTGGGGAACCTGTTTGGGTCTCTCTCTCTCTCTCTCTCTCTCTCTCTCTCTCTCTCTCTCTCAAAGTAAACAGATAAACTTAAAAAAAAAGAAAGAAATTTATGATGGGATTCCATGTAGAACCCTGACGCTTTGAGTATCACTTTAAAAGTAAAAATTCAGGGGTGCCTGGAGGCCTCAGTCAGTTAAGTGTCCAACTTTGGCTTAGGACATGATCTCACAGTTTGTGTCGGGCTCTGTGCAGACAGCTCAGAGCCTGGAGCTTGCTCCAGGTTCTGTGTCTCCCTCTCTCTCTGCCTCTCCTGTGCTTGTACTCTGTCTCTGTCTCTCTCTCAGAAAAAGAAAAAAGGCAAAAACAAAAGAAAAAAGTAAAAATCCAGATCTAGTGTCATGATGTCTTGAACTCCAATGTCAACTGTGCCACTTATTAACACTCTTAAGGGGGAAATTTCCATGCTCTAAGCCTTGTTTTCCTACGTGTACAGTTCCTCCGCAGAGTGCTGTGACAATTAAAGACAGGGTGTGTAATGAGGTAAGAGTCAGGGTACCAGCCAGGCACATTGTAAGGATGCAATGAAACTTAACCGTTACTATCAGCTGCATGTTGAAAAGAAAAAAGTCGTATTTTAAGACACAGGTGTCCCCCTACTACTCTAAAGTAGAGCATTCCCATGAAACCTTTTTGTAAACTAAAATGGTGTGAAGGAACAATTACCATTAATGTATATGGAACATTTTTTGAGCATTCCAGACCTAAAAGTATCACTTGTCTTAGGCTTTTTTAATACCTTAGGACACATCTTGCTAATGATGCACAAAATAAATCGAGGTAAAACCCAGCTGTTCCTGGGCATGGGTCAAAGCTCTGGCAGTTGATGCTGAGATGCTTGCTGAGTGTAGGCCGCAGTGATGAGCTTGGTGGGGCGACTGTCACTCTTTGGGGTTTGGCTCCTTCTCTCAGGGCTGCTGCAAGACCAATGCTAAAAATTATGTTCACTTTTCAGATATTTTCCCTGTAGAAGTGAAAATTCTCTTCAGATTATTTCAGTTAGTGAAACCAGGTACCAAAGTAGGTCTTTCATAAAAGCAAAATGACACAATGAGAACTCTCTAAAAGTGAGGGATACCTATATACATTTTATATACAAAAAAATTACTTAAGTGAAAAAATATATGTATATAGCATACACGCTATAGTCATGTATTTATGTACACATTATACACATATATATGCTATATATATACATATATATATGAATGTGCTATATATGTGTGTCTGTATTTGTATACACAGATAGCTTTTCTTATCCTTATTTCTAGATAAAATTTTCATCCTCAGGGCAGTGAATAGATTTGCTAAAACTTGCATGGCTGATTAGTATTAGTGTTGAGGTTTATAACTGGATATGACTGATTCCTAAAAACCATTTCTACTTTTCCTAAGATGTAGTTTATCTGAACTCATGTTGATCACATAAAAAGTAACTATTTTTTAAACTTAAAAAGGAAACTATCAATTTGCATCACCTAGAGGTTGTAAGGCATTCATCATCTCTCTGCGCCCCTTAAAATTTGAAAGGAAGATAGTCATGTCCTTTTGAATGAAGATTAAAAGAAAGGAGCCATTTGCCACAGATACTGTATACACAAATCATTTATGAATATAGGAATTTCTTTCACTGCACTTGTAACAGATAGTCATGCAATCCATATTTGAAGATTTTTGGTAATATGCTAACCCCATTAGAGAAATTTTCCTTATGGTGAACTAAAATCTTCTTCCTTCTAATTCTTACCCATCATCCTAGTTCTGCCTTTTGCTATTTATGTCCCCAAGAATTCTGGCCTAGAGACAAGCTGGAGCAGGCTCTTAATGAAAGTAAAAATCAGGAAAGGGAGAAGTGTCCTCACTAGGACACTGACTACTACGGTGGACATCCACTTTTATATATTTCTCTAAACCTAAATGGTATTCCCCACTTTCAATGAATTCAAATTTTGTTGGTGAGGCACGAGAGGCACAGAGATAGAGTATGAATTGTATTCAAAACCATGTAGGGCATCTCAATCATAAATAATTTATTTTATTAGGAAAGTACACGGGTTCAACCCCCAGGAAGGATACTGTTAATGGGTAGATGGTTGGGTAAGGTGACTCACTAAGAGGGTTCAGAGCAGATGTCCAATACTGGTGGGAGAATGAAGTCGAAATCAGAGTCCATGTGCATAAAGCCTACATGAAGAGCAATTGGCTTGGGTGGATAGTAGAGTTCACTAATTTATCAAATGTATTTATGGAGCATTGAATATGTGTTAAGTGGCAGGCACCATGATAAGGCTGGAGACACAATGGAAAAGAAGACAAATCAGATTTTAGACTCATTTCTAGGCTCAGAAATGCCCTCATGCTCATTGAACATCAAGTCTACCACACTGAGGCCCAAGATTTATTCCATTGTCAGGAATGGAATATATAAATCTATCCTATTTTTATATGTACTTCCTCTTCAACATAACACCTCTTCAAAGATCTACTGAAATAAGTTGGGCAAGGAATTTTTATGTCACAGTACCACATTACCCTTTCTCAAAGAGTAACACAGACACATTCCTTTGAATACATTTACACATCCATTTTGGCTGACTCATTTTGAGGTGAACAAAAGGTTCTTATATGAGTGTGTATGCTCACCCACATCATTTCCTCACAAAGATAGAATGTATCCTTGAGGTTGTGCGTTAATGAGCATTAATACCTGGTAAACGTTCCTTTGCCTAATTTCTTTCTGGAGATCTACACCTGACCTTCAGTGAAACTCAGACATGCCATAGATTGCCACTTTCATAATAAAATAAGGGCACATAGGAGAAAGTCAAGAGAAGTGAGTCAGACATTTTGCAATTCATTAAAATGTGAGTACAGCAACCCCAAATTAATCACTGTGTTGGCCTCTGCATTTGGGAGATAATAGAGATTAATGTGTGCCCACGCAATTTTAAAGCTATATAACCCGTTCACACATGTATTTTTCACTTTCAAACCCTTAAGTAGACTAATTTATCAATAGTTAACACTTATTCTTTGTGTGAACCTGGTTGGTGGGCATATGGGAGAGGGGGTGGAGATGAGGACTGTCTGCAGTCAACCCCTGGATATACTGATGGAATGTCAGCCCCAAAGACGAGCACTAGTAAGCTCTCTCAGGATGTGCAAAAAGCCCAGGCGGGTACATGAACATTTTCTACGTCTTGAGAAACTGAGGTAAGGAGATATGTAATTGCAAACACATTTAATTTAAATCCAATAAAGTCTAGGGGCACATGGGTGGCTCAGTCGGTTAAGCGTCTGACTTCAGTTCAGGTCATGATCTCACAGTGTATGGATTCGAGTGCCCCATCAGGCTCTGCGCTGACAGCTCAGAGCCTGGAGCCTGTTTCTGATCCTGTGTCTCTCTCTCTGCCCCTCCCCTGTTCATGCTCTGTTTCTCTCTGTCTCTCAAAAAAAAAAGTTTTAAATCCAATAAAGTCTATATGAACATTTTTTATTAAGTACAGCCAACATGATGTAGAATTATCATAATTTCACATGGATATTTCCTAAATCAACTTGGAGAGGGTGATTCTGGAGACAGCTATCAGGGGAACTATATGGATTTTATAAGTGGATGTTTTCTGGAAATGTTTATGTTTAAAAATACTTTCCCCAACCCCTTGTTTTGTATAATCTTATCTATGAATTTGACGACCTTGGTATTTTACTGGGACACAACCTTCAGGATGGAAGAGGATTTTTGTACTGGCAACTTACAAGCATCATAATTCTCTCTTCCACAGAATAGGGATATTATCTTTGCCCTAAAGGACCTTAGGACTTAAAGAATAGAGTGAACAAACACAAAAAGCTATTTCCAATTTTGGTCTCTACACTTGAGGAAAAGGTTGTTATATACAAAAATACGTGTTGAGACACTAAAATAAAGTGCCCAAAAATGTAGTTTTTAAAGAAGCTTGAAAATATTTCTTCTGGGTTTCTTTCTTTTCTTTAACTTTTCTTTCTTTATTTATTTAAATATAATTTCTCATCAAGATAGCTAACATACAGTGTATACAGTGTGCTCTTGGCTTCAGGAGTAGATTCCCGTGATCCATTGTTTACATACAACACCCAGTACTCATTCCAGCAAGTGCCCTCCTCAATGCCTATCACCCATTTTCCCCTCTTCCTCTGCCTGCCCCATCAGCCCTCAGTTTGTTCTTTGTATTTAAGAGTCTCTTATGGTTTGCCTCCCTCTTTGTAGCTATTTTCTCCTTTCCTTCCCCCATGGTCTTCTGTTAAATTTCTCAAAGTCCCATTCCCAATAAGAGATTATCTGAAAAAAGAAGAGTTTAGGTAGTTTTTCTTTTGCACTTTCTAAGGTGGAGATACAAACACGTATTTATCTATTCCTTACTTTTTTTTTTTTTTAATAAAGTCTCACTATGCAGGTGTGCCTTGGTGGCTCAGTTGGTTAAGTATCTAACTCTTGATTTTGGCTCAGGTCATGATCTCATAATTCATGAGTTTAAGCCCCGCACTGGGGCTGTGCTGATGCACAGAGTCTGCTTTGGATCTTCTGTCTCCTTCTATCTGACCCTCCTCTCTCTCAAAAATAAATATTTTTAAAAAAGAAACCTTAAAACAAAACAAAACAAAACAAAACAAATAAAATATTTAGTGTTAAGAAACACAGAAGGATGCATAGAAAGATTTTATATACGGGGCTTGAACTCAGAAACCTCACACCCCTACATAGAAAAACTTTATTAAAAAAAAGTAAGGAAGGGGGTAAATACATATGTTTGATTTTCACCTTTGAAAGTGCAAAAGTAAAACTACTTAAGCTCTTCTTTCTTCAGATAATCTCTTATTGGGAGCGGGATAGGTCATAACACTAATGCTTCTACTTCAAAATGTTGTATTATCCATTTCCCTCACTCCTACGTTTTCAAAAATTCAGTAGCTCATATGTATTAATGTTCTAGCCTCACCGATTCATATCACTACCAATTATCAAGATGATATCTACAGGGTGAAATTATACACAGTAATGAATGTGTTCCTCTGATCACCACAAAAACGCCCTCAGATGCACATAGACAGAAATTACACGATATCTGTGTTCTGATATGCAAAGTCGTTATATTGGAAATATTTACTGCTCAACTCTCTGCAAATACTCCCAAATAATTTGCATGCTTAAGATTCTGAAGCATCCTTGCATTTAACATAATCTTTATGGTCCATTATTTCCTGAGAATTTCTAGCCATAGTTGCTGAAAAATATCCTCACCCTTTCCTGAAGTATAATAACCACGTAGCTATTGGAATTATAGGTCCTTAGTTCCTTTACTGTTAGTATGATTTCTTCCATTGACACCCAATGATGATGAATTTGTCAACATAAAGTAATAAAGGAACTTAGCAGAGGACATCTCAGTGACATGATGGAGGTAGAAGACAAAGTATAGTAGGATTGATGGAAAAATGGGGTACAAGAAGGTAGAGATTATATATATATATAAAAATTATATATATATAAATTATATATATATAACATCCCAATATACAGAATTCCAAGAAGTAGATAATTTTAAAAGTGCCATGTGAGAGAGTGCTTTAGTTTGAAACCATGGGACTTAGTAGGAAAGGGAAGTCACATCTAGTGATGAAAAATATTTTTAAGAAGCTTCCCTGTAAAGGTGAGTTAAAGCAGTGAGATCAAGAATGGTGGTTGGACAGTGTTAATCAAAACAATGGTAATAACTGATGTCACTTGAGTGTTAAGCTAAACATTTTACATGTAGTTTTTAATTTAATCCACAAACCAACCCTATGTGGTACATACTATTATCTGTGTCTGCCTATGGGTAAATTGGGGCACAAAGATTAAGTAATGCTGAGATTCAATGCAGGCCATCCAATCACTGCACTATTCTGTCTCACCATGGGTAATGGGCATATTTGGAAGGTCCAGAGTTTCTGCCCTGCTACTCATGTTCTATGTGACTGCTCACAATTTACTTAACTTTTCTGAGCTTGTTTTCTGTGTATACAATGCATGTATTGATGGATGTATGGAAAAGAGGAAAAACTGCACAAAACCATGACTGTTTCACAATACCTCCATCAGTTATGAATAGGTTGGAAACTCAGGAACATTTCATTCATTTCCCAAAAATAATAAACAGATGTTTCAAGAATTCTGAAGACAACTCTTTTATTCTGTCCTTCAAAAGGCAAGGAAAAATACTGCTTCACATAAAGGAAAAGATTCTAATAGAGATAGAGTGTTCCAGGGGGACCTGGTTGAAAACACTTAAAAATAAACATGAAGTCTCTGAAAGAACTTGAGAAGCAATTTCTCTGACCAAAAGAAGGAAAAATGACATAATTGGTGTCCCCTGGGCTGAAGTGATGTGATCCTGGGATGGAGTGTGACAGGAAGATGGAGAACACAGGATTGTCCTTTAGGACACAGTGAGTGCCTCTGGAGGGAAGCATCACCAGTGGGGTGCATGTGGTGAGGACTTCAAGTCCTCTGTTTGGGATTCTAGAAGCATTCAGGTCCCTCTGTTGTAGAGATAGTATTCTAGACTGGGAAAACAACTTCCTAGCTCTTTTAAATGACTGCCATCTCCCTCTCTTAAAATTGTGATGTACATAATAGGATAGGTTGTCTTTATTTAATTTTAAGAATGCAATATCACTTATTTCATGATGGCAGCAATATGCAGGTATAAAGTCACATAAATCTCATGTCCAGTTATATCTTGTACACATAGTCTTATAGAATAGAGCCACACAATCAAAAAGAATGAAATCTTACCATTTCCAACAACATGGATAGAATTAGAGTGTCTTATACTAAGCAAAATAAGTCAGTCAGAGAAAGACAAATATTATATGATTTTACCCATATGTGAAACTCAAGAAACAAAATGGATATAGGGGAATGGAAGGAAAAATAAGATAAAAACAGAGAGGGAGGCAAACCATAAGAGCCTCTTCAAAACAGAACAAACTGAGGGTTTTTGGAGGGGGAATGGGGGGATGGGCTAAATGGGTGATGGGTATTAAGGAGGGCACTTTTTGGGATGAACATTGGTTGTCAAATGTAAAACACAAATCACTAAATTCTACCCCTGAAACCGTTACACTATATGTTAACTAAATTGGATTTAAATTAAAAAAAAGAATAGAGCCACAAATTCATAGTATAATGTATTATCAAACTTAGATATTCGATAAATGAATATACGCTCTTTGTAATACGGTTTCCGCCTGCCTTTTCAGCCCCTCTTTTTGCTACCCACTTCCAAGTGCATACCTCCAAATATACACACGTGCTACAAGTTTCCACAACAAGTTCATCTCTCTGATTTGTGTGTTTTGCCGACATGTATTGTTCCCTGTTTTGTGTTCAGCAAACTTTCATGCATCCAGGGGAATGCAGCCCACAACCTTGGCTCTCCAAAGGCCCTCAGTGGTTCTCCCATTTTCTGTAAGCACAGTTCTACAGGTTCCTATCATGCATCTTGTGTTGAGGACAGGGATTAAAGGCAAAAGCAAGGTGTCCAGGATGTAAGAACTAACCAGTGCATGTTTACTCAATAACGACCTTAAAAGTGGCAAATCCAGGAATAGAATTCAAGGTGTCCTAGTGCCCCACTGTGTGCAGGGCAGCATTCTAGAAACTAGGAGTGTTTTAATCAGGGTTCTTACTGGAAAGAGATGGCATACATAAATGAGGTAATTGAGAAGAGTTGAAGGGGGACCCTTATACAAAGGTATAGACAGAATTAAGGGAAACCATTAGGGTTTTATTGTGATTAGGCAATAGCAAGGCATGTAGAAGTCAGTGTGAGGGTCAGGTTACCAGATCTGGAAAGACCCACACGTGAGAGCTACCTGACAAGACCTATGGCCTTAGCAGTGAGGAAACAATTTGCTGCTGTCCCAGGAAAGCCAGGAGGTCATTAGCTGACACATCTCTCACGGTTCTCTGTTCTCATATAAATGCTCCCCAATGATTAATCCCAACTGGAAGCCAGGGGTAGAAGATCCAGTTGTTGTAAGTTATAAAATTCAGCGTCCTGAGACCTTGAACAGGGTAGAGCTGGATAGAATTGGAAGTGAAGGTCAAACAAGGATTTCCAGCACAGAGACAGGAGTCCAAACTCTCTTCTTCAGCAAGCAGAGTCTGATGATGGTTTTTTGTGAATTCTGGAAATTCACAATTCTTATCCAGGATGAGATGGAGAAGTTGGAAGAGTTTCGAAGTTAGAAAGGCAACAAAAATTGTACAGCCAGGATTAGTATGGGCAGTCCTCATAAAGCATCAGAGTAAAGAGGTAGGCAGAATGGTAGAAACCAGATGTGAGCCAATGAGAAAGGAATCCAGAATTGAACAGTTTTGATGTAATACAGAGGTGTGGCCAGGAGAAATTATCTAAAACAATAGAGTTGGTTGTAGCACCTTGTTTTCAAATATGTACAGATTTATTCATAGGTGAAGAAGGAGCTGGTAAGTCTACAGAACTGGTTTTTGCAGACACAAAGAGGATTAAGAAGCATTAAAGTCCTTCTTCTTTATACATTCATCAATCCATGGACATTTGGGCTCTTTCCATAATTTGGCTATTTTGGACAATGCTGCTATAAACATTGGGGTGCACGTGTCCCTTCAAATCAGCATTTTTGTATCCTAGTAGTGCAATTGCTAGAAGATGTGGTATATATACACAATGGAATACTACTTGGTGATGAAAAACTGATAACTTACCATTTCAAACACCGTGTGTTAGTTCAAGAAAGACAGACATGATATGATTTCACTCATGTGGAATTTGGGAAACACAACAGATGAACATAGGAGAGAGGAAAAAATAAGATAAAAAAAGAGAAGGAGGCAAACCATAAAAGACTCTTAAATATAGAGAACAAACTGAGGGTTGCTGGAGGGGAAGTTAGTGGGGAGGTGATTTAAATGGGTGATGACCATTAAGGAGGGCACTTTTTAAAATGACTGGGTGTCATATGTAAGAGATACATCACTGGGTTGTACTCCTGAAGCCAAGACTATACTGTAGATTAACTAACTCAAATTTAAATGATAAAAAAAAGATAAGACTTCTAACTTTAGGAACATTCTAAATTTCTAAAGTCATAAGGGCCAGATGCAATTCAGCCCTTTGGCTGTCTAAGCTTGGCATATCTTAGTATCTGTTCTATTACATCTCTCCTGTAACCTCAGTTCTTCAGGATTATTTTTGAGCATTTCCACAAGACTCTGAAATTCTTTGACATCACAGCCATTATGCTTATAAAGTGGATATATATATATACACACATATTTAATTATACAATATAACAAATGATCAACATTATATATCAATTCTACCATTATATATTAATTATAATAATTTATTATAGAGGTTATCATTATAAATATAAATATAATGTTAAATATATAATTAAATATATTATTAATATAATTATATTATAACATATAATTGTTATAATTATAATATATAATGATATTCTTATGTGCTTCAAAAAATTACCAGTAAGTTGCTTTTTTGAATGTCAATCTAAATTCTAATAAAATCCCGACACATAGGACATGACTCAGTCGCCATCAGTTCCATCAGGAAAAAGGTCATTTGGAAAAGTAACGGTTACTCTAGACTATATCTCTCCATTCCCTCTGCACCACCAACCTGTGTAGATCCCCTCTTGTGCTGCTTCAACCCGGAATCTTTTAAGGGAAGAAACAGAAACTCAACTCAGATTAACTGAACCAGGGGAAGAAAGTGGGGAACACAAGACTAGACAGTGGCTTATCTGGGTGCAGGTTCTGAAAAGGCTCTGGGTTCTCTTAGTCTTTGTTCAACTCCTTTTTACAGGCTCATCCCATGATAAGAAAGATGATCCTTGGAAGCCCAGATCCCCATTCTTCCACTTTATCAACTGCAGAAGAAACACGGTGTGCCCTGCTGTCTGTGGCACAACGTCCTGTTGTTGTACCAAAGTAGTTCAGACTTGGTCTTGTGTCACCACAGTGGCAGATGAATGGGTGAGATGGGGATTGGGGGAGGGAAGTAATGATTTCATTAACTCATGGAATCTCTCCCTGTGTCTCACTTTTTCTTTCTATCTTTCTATCCATACATCCATCTACTTATCTAGAAATAAACATACTTTTGTTTGGAGTGATAACATTTGGAATTATGTTCATTTGAACTTAACTGAAGGACTTAAGGAAAGAAAGGGAAAGGAATGAAAAGGGATAAAGAACTTAGGTGTGCTGTTACTCCATCTTCATTCTGCCAGGAGACATTATGCATCATAATTACTTGCAACATTCACCCTTAGAAATCCCAGGCCTGAATTTCGTTCTTCTTTCCAGTGGCCTAAGACCACTTGGATTTAGATATAAATATCAAGAAGCACCAACCCCCATTTTGCTAAATTGTAAGATGCCTCCTACACCCCTTCTTTCCTTCTGTTCTCTCTCTCATCTCCCAGTTTCTCAGTTAACTTAGACACACAAACTCGTTCCTGCCAAGTGATTCAGCCCAGGGAAGCTGAAGTCTGTGGATGATGCAGAAATAAATTTATTTGTAGTTCTATATCTTATCTCAAAAACTCATCTAAATGCTACAATCTAATCTACAATATAATGTGTTGGTTTTAATGTAAATGAATGTATCTACCAGTCATTTAAGTAAAAGTAGTAGTAGAAAAATGCCTGCCATATTTCTCCTTTGCACTGTGCCTTTTTTGCACACTGCTGTGAATATCTTCATCCAACAGGCAAGGCTCAGCTTCCAACCTCACAGACACCAAATGTGGGGAAGCCATTGGTATATGACTGCCAGTCAGAAATCAATTCTGTCTTCCAGTATCAGGTTCCTAGTCACTGAAATTTCCATTCCCCTAGGTGTTTTGGCAGTTCCTAGAAATTTCCCAAATGAGGAAATAGCAGTTCCAGTTTTTCAGAAAGTACCCGTGGTGAGATATTTCAAATTATTGTCATGTCTGTGGTGATCTTATTGTCGATTATAGACATTTTTTTAAATCAAGTTGGCATTTTTGAGGTGAGAAAGGTGCTTTATGATTTAAGGCAAGATACTGCTGTTAAGTTGACACACTGTACCTGGCAATATGGCAGGACATCAGCCAGTTTGAGAGTGTGAAGTTGTGGACTGTGGGAATAAGTGTATGTGCTCTCTCGTTCTGTGGACCCACCGCCCCTGCTCTACTCCTGAGGGGTGTACTTGAACATCGTTCTCTCCTGCTCCCGATTCTATCTGCAGGGAAGTTCCTCCTTGTTCCTTATTCTCTTTGGAGGCAGTCGGATGTGGGTGTTAGAGACAATGTCTTCCTTGGGGGCCTTAGAACCCTTGAAGTCTGATTCTTTTCTTGACTGTCTCCCAAAATCTCATCTTTAACTATATGGTTGCATCTTCTAACTTAGCAAGACCCCAATTTCCAGAATTTATTCTTTTTCAATTCTACCTTCAGTTATTTGCTGATTTTTTTTTGGCAATAATCTTTCCAAAGGTAGTCAATAATAACCAATAGTCACTAGTCCTCTTAACCTATTCTTCAATTTCTTCTAAAGTACAAGTTACAGACACTTATTCTGTCTCCCAAGTTACTACAGGCAACAGCATTTCCAGCTGCGCTTCCACAGTATGAAATAGGTAGTTTAGTTTCTTATATATCTTTGTCTCATATTGAACTTACTGTTGCCTACCAATGAAGTGAATGCCATAGATTACTGTTTTCATTTTTTTTTTAATTTTAATGTTTATTTTTGAGAGACAGAACACGAGTTGGGGAGGAGCAGAGAGAGTGGGAGACAGACTCAGAAGCAGGCTCCAGGCTCTGAGCTGTCAGCACAGCTGTTGGAACTCAGGAACCGCGAGATCACAACCTGAGCTGAAGTTGGATGCTTAAATGACTGAGCCCGCCAGGCACTCCAGATTACTATTTAACTTTAAAGCAGTCTGATTCAAAATACTAATTTCTTTCTTAGCCCACACCACGTCTGAATAAAGGTACTCTCTAATATTAATAGTTTAAGGTATTGAAAGTTTATTTCTCATTTATATCATGGTTGAAAACAGACCAGGCAGCCCTTTACCATGTGATGGTGGTCCCCTGTGGTCCCCTGTTGGCCCCTGACTTCCTAAGCTGCCACAGAAGAGCTGGAGGACTTCATATGGTGATTCCAAAAGCCAAGCCCGGAAGGGGAGGTAACATCATTATTGCCTACATTCCTCTGGCGGAAACTCAGTGGGTGCCATCTAGTTACAGGACAATCTAGGAAATGTAGCCTCTCTGTGTGATCTGAAGAAGAATACACTGTAGTAACCACATAACCTTTCCTCTGCTACAGGCAACTACAGGCTAATAGTTAAATGTACAGGTTCTGATCTCACCATGAGTAGGGCATGGGCCATTAACCATGTTACTTAATCTCTGTGTGCTTCCGTTTCTTTCTCTGTAAAATGGAGATAATAAAAGGATTAGTTCATCGGGGGTGTCATAAGTCTATACAGTAAAGTCTTGGCTTGCAAGTAACTTGCTCTGAAAGTGTTCCACAAGATGATAAAACATTTCTAACAAATTTCAACTTGATAAACGAGTGATCTTTTGCAATATGAGTAGTATGTGATGGCGAATTTCACATGATCACAACTGAGCTGATGGTTCTCTCTCTCTCTCTCTCTCTCTCTCTCTCTCTCTCTCTCTCTCTCTCTCTCCCTGAGGGACTGTGGTGATTATCTCCCATGCTCGGATGTTCGGTCTCAGGCCATGGTGTTTGGGAGAAATTAGTGATTTTTCAGAATGTTGGGAGGTGCCCACAACTGGCACTAGTGTATTTTGTCACTTCAAAGCACCTATGGACAATCCTTTGCTTTTCCATACATGAGTAAGCTTAGAGATGCTTTGCTTCATTCTAGGTCAGGCTGCCTGCAGATATAGACCCTTTGCCAGTTATATTAAATACAGTATATGACAAGAGTTTCTTAATACTGTAGTCAACATCCATGCCAGCATACACAGAAAAGATTTTGTATGCTGAAAAAGATTCCACGGAGCCAACAGACAGCAATGATTCTGCAGGTAATAGTGAAAGTCGTCCTACACAACCACCCTCCTCTCTCTTGTTTCCTTCACACCAGCCATGAAGGTTTTGAAAGGTAAGTGCAGGTGAATAAGGCTATTTTTATTTATTTTTTGTATTTTCTTTATTATTTTGTATTATGTTCCAGTATCATAATCATTTTTATATGAATTTTTTTGGGTTGCAGAACAAATCATCTGAGTTTCCATTATTTAGTATGGGGAGATTTGCTTTGATATACAAGTGCTTTGGACTACAAACATGTTTCTGGAACGAATTATGCTCACAAACCACAAAGGTTTTACTGTATAGAGAGAGTAATCCGAATAAGCCTGGTCCACAGTAAGTGCTATATAAGGTTACATAAGTGTTGCATTACAAACTGTTAATATATCAGTACAGAGCACACCAGGATAATTAGCAAATGTGCCATTTTCTAGAAAGTTTAGGTGATTAGGAAGTCAGACATTTTAAAATCCTAGCCCATATGGTTCTAAGGTGAAAATAGTGCCTTTCACTCATTTTGTCCTTTTACTTTAACTCATTTCAGTTTTGCAGGATTTATTTCAGATTGTGTGTTAAACCAATGGGATGAAACATTAGTGAAAGTTCTCCAGATGTGTGCTCGTTCAAGGGGTTCTTCCTCAAGACTCTTGAGGAGTTGTCTGGTTGATGACTACCAAATTTACCAGGAAGTGAGTCTATATGAGAAATAATGTTTTTCATTCATAAAATAACTTATTCATGTATCAAAGCTTAACAAGCACTTAGTATGTGCCAGACACTGAGTTAAGCAAAGAAAGCTATACATGATGGATTCTCCCTGTGGCAGTAGAAGGAGATGGTATGTCTGTGGAGTAGCATTTTTTATTATCTATATTTTTATAAAAAAGAAGGTGCCTGGGCACCAGAGTCCAGCTCCAGCAGGTCCAGGGGTCTCTGAAGGATGGACGGTGTTAGCAAAAGAGAGTGAGAGAGCCTCGGCTTCTTTTTGATCACCAGGCAGACATCTCTGCTCTGTCTGCTTTGGTGTCTTTTTTTATTGGTCAAGCAATAACATGACATCAGAAAATAGAATTTTTTACAGTGGCTAATTCTTTGTGATAAGATGCTTTGATCAGCAGAAGTGTACAGAAATGGGTTTTACAGAAGTATTCTTGTAGAACCATCCCATTTATTTTTGGCATCAGTCCCCCAGAACAAGAAAGTAACAAACTTATCTTATTTCCCATGGGTTGGATTTTTGCAAATATTTATGACTTTGTTTTTAATTAAGAAGCTACAACCAAGTTATGTAACGTACTTACAGTAAGGTTGAGTAAATCTTATAACCAGGAGAATAACAGGATGTTTTTAGTAAAAAACAAGATAATATACATATTATTTAAGTTAGTAATGCTAAAATTAAAACATAGGTTAAGTTGCATATAGATAGGCTAGGAGTTATTTTATCTAGCTCAGTAACCACAAGAGAGAATGCTTGTTAACAAGTTGCTTGAGAAAGCCCTTTTTTTGATGTAAGCACAATGAGGGCCCTATGTGTGTTAGCCTTGCACCTAGGCTTCTAGTTTCTTATCCATCCTCATAACTAAAGTCAGTACAAGGGAGGGTATTTGTGACTCCAATTAGTAAAGGTATAACTTTATGTCCGGTACTTGACTGTTTCTTATCTCTAAGTTAGGCTCTTCTTCTCTGAGCCAGAGTTAAACGTAACTCTTGTGTTCTTAGCCCCCCTTATTATTTATGTCTTGGCTTCAAGGCTCATTAGAAGAGCGTTTTGGCAAACATCTGCAGCACTTTGATCTAAAATTTCTTAGGGGCAGGAATATGCTTTTTCTTATGGGATAACTGTGTGGGGAGTATCGGTCTGATTTGGAACATTGTTAGGTAACAGTAGTCCCATTCCCAATATGAGCCAATAATAGAAGTTTCACTTCATGGCAGGAGCTGTGCAAACGTATGCCGTTTCTTCGCTGTGACTGTGTCATCTGGCAAGGCTGATGCAGCTCCCAGCACCTGGTTGGCTCAGTCAGTTAAGCATCTAACTTCCAGCTCAGGTCATGATCTCACACATAGTTCTGGAGTTGGAGCCCTGTGTTGGGCTCTCTTCTGTCCACACAGAGCCCAGTTCAGATCCTTAGTCCCCCTCTCTCTGCCTCTTCCTGACTTGTGCTCCCTGTAACTCTCAAATATAAATAAATAAACTTGATGAAGGAGAAGAAGAAGTGGTAGTATGTGGAGAGGCACCTGGGTGGCTCCATTGATTGAGCATCAAACTCTTGATTTCTGCTCAGGTCATGATCCCAGGGTCATGGGATTGAGTCCCTCATTGGGTTCTGTGCTGAGTATGAAGCCTGCTTAAGTCTCTCTCTCAATTTCTCCCTTTGCTCCCCTCCCTTGCTCACACACACACACACACACACACACACACACACACACACTCTAAATTTAAAAAAAAAGAAGAATTTGGAGTTTGAAAAGATACCATTGTTGATGCCCTGCTTTCTTCAGTGGCTATAGGAGAAGAGTTACATTTGTGTCTAGGACTCTCTCGTGTCAGCAGCCACCCGGTTTTCACGCCTCCAACACAGCAGCCAGAACACTGGCAGGAATCAGCCAGTGCACTCAAAATGGGTAGGTCAAGGTGAGTTCTAAAATGGGACTAAAATAAAGATGTGGATAAAGTATGAGGAGACACCGGGATAATGTCATACAGTAGGGCTGATAAAATCTAACTAAAGTTCCCAACTGCAGGTTTGAAAGGAAAAGAAAAGGGGTAGTTACCAGAAGCCAGAGAAGGCTCCTGTCAAAAAATGAGAATTCGGGTCCAAGATTGTAGCCAATCTAATGTGATCCTACAGGGAAGAAACCGAAGCAAGAAATGCTCAATACTTCCTTCTCTTTGATTTCCTGGTCAATTATTCTCACTGACCAAAACAAGCAGAAGTCAGAGATCAGGGGAGCCCATTGCTGAATTAGTCCTTGCAGGTCAGCCTTCCAAAGAACCGAAGAAGATGGGGAAAAGAAAGAAGAGTGAATTTGAGGGAGGGAGGGCATCAGAAAGTATCAAAGGTGAAAAATGGAGGGAAATGAACCTGATGTGGAAAACAAGATAGCCATGACAACCATTTTAAAATTGGCACATGCACCTAATTACACATCATTTAAAAAATTATATTAGCCAAGATTTGACAATGGATTTAACTTAATTTTCATATAAACAATGCTCCTTTACTGCAAATATTACCTCAGCTTATTAATACTTAATTATTTTATTATCATGACAAATGAACTGGCAAAACCAGGTTTGGAAACAAACACATTACACAGTTCGCTCTTAGGAGGCACACATATTAAAGGGTAATAGTTGAAGCAGGCAGACAGAACACAGGTGCCTGGTCTCTGCAGGAAGTCAAGGGCCAGAGGAATGGGTCATTATGACTTACCAAGTGAGCAAGTACAACAGTAAAACCAGCAAAGCAGACTTAAAGAAAAGAGAGCTTCTAGTGAAGTTCTATGCTGAGCATCTGACTGTTTTGCTTGGAACCTTAAATGGAGAAATATACATCTGGCTAGAATATTCTAGAAGTCACTTTTCCTAATCTTCTCTTCCACGTAGTATCAAAAACCTGTTTCTTATTGAATCTGTTATTGGTAGTTGACATCTGTGCAGTCCTCATGTCCGATAATCACAGATAACCGTCTCCTCCACTGCATCCCCAGACCATTTTAACCGACCAGTTTTGCAGGCAACATAAATGATTAATGAATCCTGTGTGGTGAACTAGCAGCTTGTGTGGTGTGCCTGGAACATGTGCTTTAAACCTCACTACTTGTACCTACTGAGGCTTTTCTAATGGCTTTAAAATAGATTTCACCACTGTTAACATGATTCTGCTCCTATATGATCTTTTCACGTTCCTTTTTTATGTGTTGTTACTTGTCATTGTTAGACACTATCCACAGAATTACATTTTTTAAAAAGTCAGCCTGCATTCCAGGTGACAATTTACTATATTCCATTTATACAAGAAAAATATTTACTACAGAGTTGCAGGTCTAATCAACAGACATTTGATGCAAGACAGCACTTTTTAAATGTAAAGTTTGTGTGTTTGATATTACAAAGAAAACCAGGTCTATATGAAAATAGTGTGCTGCAATCGTCTTTGTATTAGACATTGGTGAAATTTGCTTAACACTCACTTCCACGTGGTTGTGATCTGGCTACCAAATGTTTATGGGCCTCTTTCTCGCCATGGATGGGGACGAGAGCTACACTGGCCAATTATATACATTTCTTTATCCAACTACTGTGATTGATTCAGTAATAGGTATGTGATGGGGTGCCTGAAAGGCTCAGTTGGTTTGGTGTCTGACTCTGGTTCAGGAACTCTCTCTCTCTTTCTCAAAAATAAATAAACATGGAAAAAAAGAGACATAAGCATGTGACTCTATCACAAGTCCAGTCACTTCTTTTCAAGGTTTAATATATGTACAACAATAGAGGTTATGTGTCTGTCTTCCACTGGGATTACAAACAATACAGATTATGGGAACAAGAGCTATCACAGAACTCTTCCTAGTGCAGAAAGCCATCTGCACTAGGGAATAATGGGAATAACTCATAAAGATAATCACCTACTTGGCACATGAAGAAAAAGTATTATTAACCCTTTCCCTGGGGATAGCATAAGATCTATAACCATCTTCATTCCTATATGACTTATTAATGCAAATTTACACTCCAATCTTTGGAGCTTTAGACACCTCTTCACTAAGAAAGGGCAGGAAACTCTGATGGTCATACCACCACCATTGCCCTCAGTAGAAGAGGGACATTGGGGTTACCAGAAGAAGGAGAAATGGATATAGATGACTGGGGGGAAGGGGGGAAGTAGAAGAAAGGGAAAACAGAAAATGGAAAAAACATAATCAATATGTCACCAAATCTGGATTGAAAACCAAATTGTAATCAGACTTGGTAGTTGTACAAAAAATTAAAACAATCAAAAGATAGACATTAGATAATATTTTTGAAAGATTTATAAAGTCTTGTCCTTTTACATTTCAGGATTCTGGAAGGCCTGGTGGTATCAACAGGCAAGAAATGTTATAGTCAGTAAGAGAAATTGGATACATTGACAAAAAAGCCTGGAGTAAAAGGAATTACATACCATGAATGGAAGATCATACAATTGAGTTACATTCTTGACTGTGGAGTAACTTTGAAAATTATTTTCTGGTAAGAACTTCTAAGAACCTTGTCATTGACAAGTCCTGGCAAAAGTAAAGTGATACCTCATCACACAGCAGAGGCAAATCCTTCTGTTTATTGATGCTGAGAATACTGCATTGGTTTAAAGGAAATCTTATTACCAAGGGAAGGAAAATTAATTGGAGCAGATGAAGTAAAGAAAGAAAGAAAGAAAGAAAGAAAGAAAGAAAGAAAGAAAGAAAGACATAAAGAAAGAAAGACAGAAAGACAGGAAGGAAGGAAGGAAGGAAGGAAGGAAGGAAGGAAGAAAGGAAGGAAGGAAGGAAGGAATGCCTAGCATAGAGTCCAGGAAAAGTGAGTGTTTTGTTTACACAGATATTCAGGCATAAAATATTTCACAGAAGGGTGTCTATATTGATGGAACTTTCCCTGTGCAGTGATCAAACTCTTAAACAATGTTAATTATTTTAGAGGACAACTTTATACACTGAATTATTATAACTGCATTTCTTCTTCAAAAGGTCACATGAAATGTAAAAACATTTTTTGATAGCTGAAGTGATTATGATGAATATAAATTATGACATTGTATTATAAAATAAGAATGCTTGAAGACATAAAGTATTTGAAGCTTTCACTAATCCAGATGTCTGTGCATTCAGAATTTTTGTGTCTGGATATCATCATCATCATCATCATCATCATCAGCCTTCTTTATCTAAAACTTAAGTTTTCAGTTATCCTTTCCTATTATTGATTTAATGGCTTTCGGTTCTCACTGACTGGTCAGTACACTTGGGTGCCCTTCTTTTTTTTTAATGTTTATTTACTTAAAAAGAGAGAGCAAGCAGAGGGAAGGGGTAGAGAGAAAGAGAAAGACAGAGAGAGAGAGACAGAGAGAGAGAGAGACAGAGAGAGAGAGAGAGAGAGAAGAGAGAATCCCAAGCAGGTTCCGCACTGCCAGCGAAGACCCAAGGCTCCATCTCAGGAACTGTGAGCCAAAACCAAGAGTTGGATGCTTAACCGACTGAGCCACCCAGGTGCCTGGTACCCTTATTTTCTAGGGAAGAGGAAGTGTATGTAAGCTGCAGTTTGTGACTGACAGCTTAAAGGCACCCTATAGGAAAGCTTATTGGTCTTCTAAGTTGTACTATTTGCCAACTATTTTAGGTTCTCAGTAAACCTAACTCTCTGTCTCTCTCTCTCTCTCGCTCGCTTGCTTGCTCATTATTATTTTTGTGCATCTCACTGTGCCCCGCATATAAAGGCAGCTTCAGATGTGATGTAGAAATATATATGTGTGTGTGCATCCTGTGTGGTTGTGTACTGCATATGCACATTCACAGTGTAAGGCATAAAGCATTTGTCATAAGGAAGGGAAGGGTTATGGTATTATGATTTAATAATAGACAATATAACTATATTTATATACTTGAAGATATAGTAAACTGAGTGCGATTAAGAAAGAAATCAAGACAAAGGCTTTGATAGAGAAATATTAGACTGATGGCAGTACTACAATTCACATTCTGAAATTGCAACTATAAAAGAATTGCAATGTAGAAATTGAAAATTATTTGAAGAAATATTTGATCTGGCATATTTTCAATGGTAGTCTATATTACATGAAATTACATGAATTACATGGTTTCAACCATGAAAATTTAGTGCCTTCGAGCAAACAAATGACTAACGTAATTTATATTTAGAGAATAATCTTTAGAATGTAACTGTAAACCACTTGAATCCAGGGACCAAGTTTGTTAATCTTGCCTCCCATCCACACCTAGCCTAGCACTGCATACAGCAGGTGCTCAGAAAGGGCTTTTGAAAGAATGACTGTCAACTCTGTATAAAGTCAAAACACATGGCCGCCTGGCTGCACTGACGAACACATGCATGCTTACATAGATAAATGTATTGGGAAACATCTTTCATTTGTTATTTGATTAATTATAAATAAAACCACTTCATTCCTTGCAAAGATATTTATGTATTATCTTTAAGTTAAATGGATCAATGAGACTCTGTCTTAAAGAGGACTGTGGTTCCTTTGAAGAATACAAGTAGACGACATCTAAGCCTTATTTGTTTCTGCAATTGTTGGCGGCACAGCCTTTTAAATGCCAAGTAAAACTCGTTTGTAAAATTTTATAATGTTATTTCTCACATTTATTACCTACTTTTATTCAAAATAGTTGATGTCATTCATAAACTTTAAGGTACACAATTTTATTTCTAATCACTTTGTTTTGAAACTACGACCTTAGAAAAAGAGATAAAAGACAAATTGCCAAGGGTTATAAAGTCAATATGTGGCAAATCTAAAATTAAAGAATGTTTTTGGGGTGTCTGGGTGTCTCCGTTGGTTGGGCTTCCGAGTTCAGTTCAGGTCATGATCTCACGGTTTGTGGGTTCAAGCCCCGCATCAGGCTCTGTGCTGACAGCTAGCTCAGAGCCTGGGGCCTGCTTTAGATTCAGTGTCTCCCTCTCTCTCTGCCTCTCCTCCACTCACACTCTGTCTCTCTCTGTGTCTCAAAAATAAATAAAAAACAAAACAAAAAACCCATTAGGATTCTATTTGTGGACATAGAAAGTCATGATGTACTGCTATAAGAAAAAAGCTGGTGGCAAAATAGTATGCATTGATACTGTATTTTTAATTATTATTTAATTAATTTAATTAACTAATTTAAGTAATGTTTTAATGAATGTCATAATTAAACTTCTATTCTGCTTACTGAATTCATTTATTCATTCACTAAGTGCACTGATCTCTCCAGAGTATCATTTAGTGGTGAGGAATTTGTGCCTGAATTTTTTTCCTTTACTTTGTGCATTCTGATTTTGTGAGTAACCTGGTTCAAAACCTTTGTTATTTTATTCTAAGCTTTTAAATGTCTGATTACCAAGGTAAGTCTGCTGAAAGGTTTTTTTTTTTTTTTTTAATAGCACAGGCAAGAAGTGCAAAAGTTTCCTTGTTTAGGATATATGGTCTGAGAAACTATTATCAAAATGAATAAATAACTCAGTTAAGGCACTGCCTAGAAACCAATAAATCAATGGATGACAGCCATACCTTCACATAGTATCCTTATTTCCCCAAACACAACATGAATCACACTTGTAATCTCTTGTTTAATATTTATATTCATGGTTAGACTCTGCACCCCGCAAGAGCAGGGATATATTAATACCATTTGCCATTTGGTGCCCATTACCACACAAAAGTGTCTGACGCATAATATTCAGCCCAATAAATATCAGCTAAATGGAACAAAGTTGAACAGGTGAAGCTGTATGAAAGTCATTTCAATCATTATTGAAAATATGAGAAATTCCTACTGCAAAGAAAATGCAAACTACATCAAAGAAAATGAATGAAAATCCTTAATGTGTTTTTATGTGTTAGGTATGTACATACACAAACATTGCTATCTAAATGTGTATTTATGTTCCTATTTTGATGCCATCTCCAGATTGCCAAAGAGTTTGAATAAGCTGAAGATATAATAATAATAGTAATAGTAGCAGCAATAAATAATATATATAAACATTTGTAGAGTCCTTACTATGTGCCAGGAATATGTGCTTTACATGAATTATTTCTCACACCACTAGGCCATTGCAGTTTTATTCCTGTTTTACAGAGAAAGAAACAGCCTAATTCTATAGGTAGTATAAAGTAAATGGAAGGCAATGCCACCTTTACTGTCTGACAAGCTTCTGCCATGACTACAGATAAAAAAGAAGGAAGGAAGGAAGGAAGCAAGGAGGGGAGGAAGGGAGGGAAGAAGGAAGGGAAGAGAAGGAGCCATTCTTGGTCAGAACTTGTGAAATATGCATAGGCACAGACCAATCAGTTACAAGTTAGGTTATGCCACCTGTTGCAAATAAAAAAAAGGGGGGGGGTTTGATTGGGTGTGGTTCCATAGTATATACACTGCAGTGCATTCCATTAATCAAATGATTCTTTTTAACTTCAGCCTGCTTTTCTGTATTGTAGAGAGTGGACAGAAATAACTGAGTAAACAGAAAACAGCAAATTGCAGTAAGTTATTCCAAGATTTCAGATATGCTAAACCACAGAATCAAGCTAAGTTTATGAATAACAGGTGAGGGGCACATGGGTGGCTCAGTCAGTTCAGTGTCTGACTCTTGGTTTCGGCTTAGGCCATGATCTCATAGGTTTGTGGGTTTGAGCCCCCATCGGGCTCCATGCTGACAGTGCAGAGCCTGCTTGGCATGCTCTCTTTCCCCCTCTATCTGCCCCTCCCCCGACTGCTTTCTTTCTCTCAAAATAAATAAACATAAAAAAGAATAAAACAACCAATAAAATAATGGACAACATAGTTTTAAAAAATGAATAACAGGAGAAAACATATAATTTATTGATCTCTTCAAATGAGCCAGGCACCATGTAAAGCATTTTTTATTGAACATTTTATTTAAGGCTCCTCACTGCACTTTGATATAAGCATTATTATTTGCTCACTGTAGATGAGGAAGTCAAGGTTAATTATCTATCCCACCCACACATAGTAAGTGGCGAATTCTAGCACCCACACTGTTTTACTACTGCTCTCTGTCCTCTCTGGAAGCCAAGCTGCATTTGATAAGGGCACACTGGCAGCTGGCCCAAACACAATAACTGTGAAAGCTGAGGTGAGGGCAGAAAAATAAGGCAGTAGCTTACTGACATGGGTGAGACTCGGGCTAGTAAAGGACCCAACGATGGCTCCATGTGACAATGGGAGAAAATGCAAGAAGCAGACACAGAGCTCCTTAGAAGATTCAATGGCCAGAACTTAGCGCCCATGAGATGCACATTGGAGGTAAAGGGGAAAACAAGGGGAATCCTTCGGTTCCTGGCTAAGTGAGGAGCAAGCATGTGTCCTAGCGATGCATAAAGAGTTAGGGAAGTGGTCTGTTAATTATTTCCAGGAGGAAAGTGTTGAATTTGAGGTAATTGCCATTCATTTGGAGATAGCCCAGAAGGCAGATAACTATGTAGCAGTGAAACTTGGGAGAGAGATTAGCTCTATAAAAAAAGACATTGGAAGTTGTTAGCTTGGCAGTGAACATAATTAAGGTCCCCCGAAAGTGTCCATAGAGTGGATAAAAAGGCGGGGAACCAGTGACAGGAACCCTGGAACTACCCAACATGTCAAGAGTTCTGCCATGCTTCTCAGGATCAACACTTGATTGCTTCAAGACATTCTTTGTTGTGTGGTTTTAATTTTGTTTTAAGTTGTATTTATTTTGAGAAGGAGAGAGAGAGAGAGAGACAGAGAGAGAGAGAAAGAATGAGCAGTGAGGGGAGGAGAGAGAGGAGAGAGAGGATCCCAAGCAGACTCCACGTTGTCAGTACAGAGCCCAATATGGGGCTCGAACTCACAAACCATGAGATCATGACCTGAGCCAAAACCAAGAGTCAGATGCTTAACAGACTGAGACACCCAGGTGTCCCAATTTGGTTTTAATTTTTTAACAGTGTTTATACTGAAAAATTATATTTGACTTCCAATAAATATTATTTGTATAAAATAATATAATAAATTTTAAAAAATAATAAAATAAGTAATATATAAATATAAAATAAAAATAAATATATAAACAACTAGACATAATGAAATAAGCAATATGATATATTAGAAATATAAAAGTATAAAATAAAAGAAATATATAAATATATAAATGCTATTAATAAATAACATGAGTTAAATAAATAAATATAAAATAGGATATGAAAAATTACAAATTCTTCTGTCAAAGACCTGACATGTATGTGATGGCAGTATTTATTAAGTGACTTCCTTATAAAATATGAATTGCAGACAATATTGAAAATGTAAAGAAGCAAAAGTACCAATTATTTTACCACTTGGAGATAACCCTTATTCTCAAATCAATTTATTTACCTCTAGTAATTTGTGGAAAACATAAAATATACTTTCATTAAAATAAAATTAGCGTAATGCTATGTATTTAGTTTCCTATTATTTTTATTTGCTTATTAAGGTAAAATTAGTATACACTAAAATTCATGCACTTTAGAAATGAAATGCAGTTCAATGAGTTTTGGCAAATGTGTGTACCCAGATACCCAACAGCTCCATCGAGGCGTGGAATAGTTCTTTGACCCCAGAAACTTTCCTTATGTTCCTTTACAATCAACATTTCCAGCTGTAGAAAATCCTGTTCTGATTTCTCCAGCATCAGTTAATTTTGCCTGTTTTGTAGAACTTCGTATAAATGGAAGCATGCAGAAGGTTCTCTTTTCCGTCCTGCTTCTTTCGGTCAGTGTACTGTTTGGGAGATGCGTCCATGCAGTTATGTGTGTTAACGGTGTACACGCTACATGGTATCATCATCCGTTCATCCATTTACCTACTGATAGGTATTTTGGGTGTTTTTTAGTTTGTGGCTATTTTGGGAAAACCTTCTCAGATCATGTATTTGCAAATTTCATGGACATAGTTTTCACGAATTCTGGCTTTCAGAACTTTCAGATAACATATTTAAGTGAGTTCCACACCACTGAATTTGTTAGAGAGGCAATAGGAAACAAATACATTTTTCTTTCAGTCTTTTCAGAATTTGTTTAATCTAATAGCTATGGGGAGACACACCCCACCCAAATCTCTCTGAATTCATTCTAAATTGCTACAGAAATTCATAAGAATTTAACCATAATCTTCAAATACAAGATACCTAAGTCAGACACCTCTTTAAATGCGGAGTTCTTAAATAAGAGGGGCAAAAAGATGTGTATCTGCATGTACATTGACAGGCAGTCACAAAAGCTACTACTAAGTATATTTTTGCTTTAAAACAAACACCTGTGATTGATAGAAACATTTCCAGTAATCTGAGAATATCCGCCATTATAAAACTTGTCCAATTTTGTAAAAATTAGGATGTAATCGACACGGTGAGAAAATTGTCTTGTTACTCCACTGCTCTTCAGACAAGCCTAAGACTGAACTAGAAGCCTCCCCTTTTGCTGGCACTACCCCGCCACCCCCGTCCCCCGCCTATTCCCTTGGCATGCCGCACACCCAGTTCTCTTGTGCGGTAGCTTTAACCTATTCCTGTTCATAAATGACAGGAAGGGAAACCTACCAACGTTTCTGCATTGCCCTTTTTCCCATTTACCCCAAAACTTCAGCTGTGTTCACAGATGCACTTAGCATCTCCACTGAATCAGTGCACAGAAGGAAAAGAGTATGTGAGAGGCAAAAGGGAGTTTCTGATCTTTGGTCTCAAACGACAGCAAAAGCAGTAAGGTGCATGGCCTTGACCTGACACTCCTTTATGTATATTTTATGTATTTTTACTTCCTTGTATTGAGAAACAGGTAATGCTTCACCAAGAATGTAGACTAACTGGTTTGATGAGTTTTCTTTATTTTTTTAAAATTAAATAAAAGGAACAGAAAGAGAATGTTTTCTTTAACTTTAATTTCCTTAAAATCTGCCAATTGAGTGCTTCAGTGAGACGTTGAAAAATACATGAAAGAACAGTTATTTCACTAAAGAGCAAAAAAAAAAAAAAGGACAAATTTTGCTTAAAATTTGGCTTTGTTGCAGCAATATGACAAACTCTAGTTCTGATGAGGAAAATGCTTTTATTACCAAGCCGCGTTCTGGCTCATAAAACTTTCTGCCTCAGTTTGGGAACTGAAAGTTTCTCACACATTTCTCTCCCCTAGGTAAATTTCATAAAGCATGGGTTATAGTAATTTTCCCTTTTTAATATAAATCTGAGAATTAGGGATGTTGGAGAAGAAAAGGAAACTCTTACATTGTGGTATCACTCTCCCTTTTAATTTTCTTGACAAACCAACAACCTGTAAAGTCAAATACGTGTCAGGTATCTCTGGTGGGCGTTTTTGACATGGCAAGCATAGAAAGAGGGTAAAGCCAGGGCTCCTGTTGGTTAAGCATCTGACGCTCTATTTCAGCTCAGCTCATGATCTGATGGTTTGTGGGATAGAGCCCCACATCAGGCTCTGCTCTGAGCATGGATTCTGCCTAATATTCTCTCATTCCCTCCCTCTGCCTCTCTCCCTTGCTCATATGCTCTCTCTCTCTGTCTCTTTCTCTCTCAAATAATAAAATAAAATAATATAAAATAAAATAAAATAGGGTTATGAAGACCCAGTCCCATGTTGAGACATGCCTTATAAAGGACAAATAAAATTTTGTATACTTTTAAAGATCTATTTTTTTAATCTCACAATCAACAGATTCAATTTTTAGTGATTTGGGGAGAGGGTTTCACAAATTTAAAAAATACACATATGTAGGGACTCCTGGGTGGCTCAGTCAATTGGGCAGCCAACTTTAGCTCAGGTCATGACCTCACAGTCTGTGAGTTTGAACCCCATGTCAGGTTCTGTGCTGAGCTCAGAGCCTGGAGTCTGCTCTGGATTCTGTGTCGCTCTCTCTGCCCCTCTTATGCTTGCTCTGTCTCTCTTTCAAAAATAATAAACATTAAAAAAATGTTTAAATACACATATGTAAAAATAACGCTATCCCTCACCCAACTCAAGGGCCATAATTAACCAGACTCTAGAGTGTGAATAACTTGTCCAGGTTGCTCAAGAAAGTCCCAATTTAAAAACAATCTCTTTGCTGAAACCCCTTCAGTCCTGAGCAAGCGAGGACAGGGGGCCACCCTGCTCAGACATGACCGGATTCAAGTCAGTTTAGTTTAAAAAGTACTCAATGATTTTTCTCAGGTGTATACAGTCCTCTGGTAGGAATAGTACATAAATTTTTGTTCCAACCAAGCATTTGGTTGTTTAACAACATAACACACATAATAAACAGTATGTTTTAGTTTTATTTATCTCTTTATTTGAAAAAGCAGTAAGAAAATTCAATGCCTTATACTTTTCAAATGACAATGAAATGAAAGCTTGTAAATCATATGGGTCTCAGTTACACAAGAAATGTTAGCTGAACACAAGCAATTTATAATTGCTGAGGGAACAGTGACTTCCAATCACCTCACTCTGGGGCCTTGTATCTGTATTTTTAAGTCACAGTGTGAATGAACATCCGTTTTTATAGTGATTTAGATGACATGTTTCAGGATTTGAGGGAAAGGTAGTATACCATTTGCTTTTTCAAGAATGCTGCCGTTAAAGTAATTTGGAGCATAAAACAAACACATTAACTCAATCCAAGAATGCTATATTGTCTCTTCATGTAACTACAATAAAAATTGGTGAGCTTTCATTTGACTTTCAAAACTGCCAGTTTCACTGACTGATTTTATTGACTGAATGAAGTGAGGTCTCCACTTCAATTTGGCCACTCAGGATTTAATATTCCTATTTTTTTCTTTTTGTGTGGTTTTTGAAAGTATCGTTTTCAAAAGTTAAAAAATTCTGACATCATTTAGTTCACTGAATTTAATCGTAATAACGTTATATTTTGCCAAAATAGAATCCCCAAATATCTGAATAGTTACTCGTAATTGTCTTAGGTTCGCAGTGAAGAATTGCTAAGAACCAACACTCCAAGCCACAGTTCCATTCACTAAAGATATTAAGGTTATTATTAACAAAAATGAATGACATTTATTTGTTCCCATGCTGGGATGAAGTTTCCGTACTTGATATTCTCCTCGATGGCTCACGTTTAGCATTTCTTAGAAAGAACTGCTGATTTAATTTGGTCATTTCCTCTCTGCTCCTAGCCTCTCCTCAGTCCTGTAAGTGGCCTGGCCACCCCACCCAGTGAATTAGCCCCAAGCCCAGGTCCCCATCCTGATTCCTACTCTCCTCTCTGTTTCCTTGCACCAGTTGCCATCAAGTCCCGTTTATTCTGTCACAGGTGCATCTAGAATCCCTGTCCTTCTCTCCCTCTCCACTCCGGACACCTTAGACCTGGCCACCATTGCTTCTTTCATGGATCACGTGACTACCTCCTGCCGGTGCGCTCTCCACTCGTAACCACTCTAAGTCCGTACAGCATTAAAAGTGTGCTTAAAACATACACCGGGCAGCTTAACTTATCTGTTTCAAAGCTCTGCACTGGTTTCCTGTTGCTCTTAGGGGAAAAAAATCCTAATTTCTAACTTTACTCATAACTTCTGGAATGATCAGGCTCTGGCTCTGACTTCAGGCTCATTTTCTCCTGCTCCTCGACACACTGCTGGCTTTATCACCATGGATTGTCTTAGTCCATCCATGCTGCTGTAACAGAAACACTAGGAACTGTGTAGCATATAAACAACAGAGATTTATTTCTCACAGTTCAGAAGGTTGGGAAGTCCAACATCAAGGAGTCAGCAGTGTCCGTGTCTGGTGAGGGCCCACTTCCTGGTTCACTGACAGAGGCTCAAGGGAGCTCTTTTATAAAAGCACAGTTCTATTCATGAGAGTTCCCTCCTCATATGCCCATTCACCTCCCAAAGATTCTACTTCCTAGTACCATCACATTGTGGCTTCGATTTTAACAAATGAATTGGGGCATTTTAACAAACGAATGAGACAACCATTCAATCTATAGCAGATTCCACAAAGACAAAGCTTTTTAGAGTCTTCACCCAAATATTCCCTCCCCCTCCACTATCCCTTCTTGCATTGTTTAAATGTCACCTCCTCAGAGATGCCTTCCTTGACCACCCAGAATGAGATACTTTCCTTCAAGCATTTATTATGACGCGTAATCATTTGCTTATTGGTCTCTATGCCGTGTTTGGTGTCTTCCCGCCACAAACATGTAAGGATTATGAAGCCCGAGGCTGCGGTGTCTTGTCCACTTTTGATTTTTAGCACCTAGAGCAATGCCTACAACAAACTGAGTGTTAAATTTGTGCCTGTTACAGAGTAGCGACTTAGAGACTTTTTGTTAATGAAAGTTAAACACTTTATGTCTTATAGCATTTCATCCTTAGTGAGAGACAGACGTGATTAATGGCACCATTTTACAGGTGAGAAAACAGGAACTTACTCTGGCTAGGTAAATTCCCTATGTGGTCCCACAGGCAGAAAACGGTGACATCAGGAACATATCGTTCTGCTTGATTGCCCCTGTTATTATTAGCCGTGGACTCTACAGGATCTAAGGGGCTGGGGATAAATCATAAACATGAGCCCTAACGGCTTCTGCCTGATTAGGAATTATATCATTGTGATTTCTCTAATTTGACCATTTTTTCTGTATTTCTTGGCTGGAATTCATCTATTACAGAGGGGGCTCTATGCTGCATGTATTTCAAAAACATCTTACTGTCAGTAATTGAAATTACTAAATAAGTTGATTTCAAAACTCAGGTAGGAATTTTGAATAGACTTAACAAAAGCCATTCTGAGAGTAACAGGCAGGGGGGAAATGGGTGCTTCTTCCTGGTTTCCTTTCCTGCCATTACTGGTCAGAACCTTCCTCTTTTCTAGGCAATTATTACCTTCCCACAAACTCTGTAATGAGAGAGCATACATTTTCTATTAGCACAAATTATAGTTATTAGAAATCTCCTGGCAGAGATATTATACTGAACTATCATGAATTTTTTTTTTTCATTTAAGTCTTGGGAGTGGTGGGTTTAAGGTGATTTTAGCAATCATTGGTAGAATCACCATAAATTAAAACCTTCCCAAATACCAAAAGCAATCAACATACCCTCACAACCTTCTGCTTTCTATTGCATAGCCTTTCGGGATGGCCTCAAAAGAGAAATTAGGGGAAAAAATTATAGAGGAAGAGAAAAGAGAAAAGATTTATTTTCCCCCTGAATCCTATGATTATATCCATAAATTAACCAGAAAAAGAAATTCCAATAGTAATGAACATAAATACAGCTGCATCAGAGATCCAGATGAGCCAATAGACCTCTAAGCCATGAATTGGGGAGAGCCAGTGAAATCTGGAGATCACAAGTGAAAACTGCATTTCTCACAAGCATGTAAAACTCTGCCTTCCCAAAGAAGGATTCCTGCTCCTCCTCTGCTTCTCATGGGCATTCATGAGAATATATCTTTGTCCTTGGTCCCTACCTTCCCTTTGTCACTTGCCAAACCAGCCATCCAGTCCTGCCAATTGTACCTCTAAAATGCCCCCTGTATCTCTCCCCTCCCCTCCATCTCTGGTGGCATTATCCTAGTACCTGTCTCCACCATCTTCTGTCTGGAAAAATAGAATAATAGAAGACATAATAGCTTCCTATTGGTCCTTTGCATCCAATACTGCCTCACTCAAGCCAGCACTGATCCATTTTCAGTATAGTAGCCAGTAGGATCTCTTGAAAGCCATAACTGTGACTCATAAAGCTCCTCTGCGAAGGCCCTCCAATAATTCCCTATTGTGTTTAGAAAAAAAATCTAAAATTCTTCTAATTCTTTTAAGACCCTGCAAGAATTGGCCCAAACTTCTTGCTCCTCTTAGATGACCATCTTCTTTTAAGTGCTGGTAAGCATGCCGGAGACCCTTGAACACAGCATGTTCTCCTCCTTGAGTCACACCGGCACCTGCTTCTGCCTACAGGGCTCTTGCTCTTTTCTGTGCCAGCACACTCTTCCTGCTCAAGATAGATGGTCTCCTCCTCAGGGAAGTTTCCTGCAGCGTCACTATCCCTCAGATCAGCCATTAGGTACCTCTCTATCCTATACTAGCACACAGTCAGGGCTCCACAATACATGTTCCCTGACTTTTTACTTCTCTCCCAGGTCACAAGGGCCTGACTTCCAGGAGCAATGGGGGACTATCCACCTTAACCTTTGCCCACAGTCAGTCTTACTTGGAGAAGATATGGTAAGTGAAAATGGAAAACTCCCTACCACC
Organism: Suricata suricatta; assembly: GCF_006229205.1. Lineage (NCBI taxonomy): Eukaryota > Metazoa > Chordata > Mammalia > Carnivora > Herpestidae > Suricata > Suricata suricatta. The sequence continues at coordinate 59,084,475 of NC_043714.1, forward strand.
CAAGTGTCAAGAAAAACCCTAGTAATGGGCTACATGGCCAATTGCTGTCTACATTCTGTTTCCTCTATTGAGACATGGTAGCTAGGCAACTTCAATAACATTTGTAATCCAACCCACAAAAGTCTCACTCCAAGACAGGATGAAGGGCCAAAACTGGTTGGCTTCCCTTGAGAGCATTCTCCCTAAGGCTATGAATATGGGCCAAATGTCTGGGAAGAGATTTTTATAAATACCTATTCTGCAAGCATGTCTAGGTGTAATATTTTATTGACTTAATTATGTGACATGGTCAGAGTGTCTGATACAATATGTGGAAAGCCTGAGTTTTCCTACTGTAAGATAAAGTCCATATGTAAATAATTACCTTGTTCATGTGGCATTTATTTGAAAAACTGGCTGCATATTGCAACACTGTAAATTAACCAAACTGTGCAGTCATTTCAAGAGGACTTTCCCAAGCATGAAATCCTTGCTGTAAGATTTGTGCTGTAAATAACACATATAAATGAAGTACTAAATCAAATGTCTTTTGCATATATCTTTGAAGCTAAAAAGGGCTCAGCAGATAACCTCACCAGATAATGATTTTAAGATGGGAGCAACCACGGGAACAATAGGATTCTTCAGACAAACTTTTATCTTTTCACAGATTCAAATTAGCTGAAGACTGAACATGCCCACTAAAGGGCTCTCCGAATGTCACCAACGTTAATATGATAGACTTATCGTAGATTGTAAAGCAGAATAACGGCTACTTAACTCTCTGTCCCCTCAAAATTGTCTAGTGTGAAGTGACTAAGTGCTTCTTTTTATTTTTTAAAATATGTAATTGTGTATGTAAAACCATAATGAGAACGTGTTAAGGCTAATAATATTTATTCCCTGATACAAACAGTGTTTAGTTATATAATCAAAACTTCCCATTGGAGGAAGATAAGTAATATGGTGGAACTGGTTTACTGGAGAAGGTTACTTTTTTTTCTAATTATTTATTAAACAACCTAGCTAATTACTGTTTCTCTGTTTCTCAAGTTTTTGCTTGCCTATAATTATAAGCACATTCTAACTTTCCCTAATACTTTTGATGAATTCTGAAAGGTGTCCTATTTCTAACATGTTGTAACATTTTATCCTTCTACAAACTTATCCATCATTTAAAACAAAGCAATCTCATTATCCTCTGTTATTGTCCTTAGCCTCTAATGAGTATTTAGCCAGGGATTTGCTCAATAAAGCAAACACATTGCCATACAAATGATGACTATGTATTTCTCACACTCACAAAAATATATGTTCCTGGTGAATATATAAACCTCTAAGAATGTAATAAAGCCTCTAAAAATGCAATAAAATTCAAATATTTAAATATAGATTCAATTTTTAAAAAATGATTCTCCAACTTATTCATACAAAATTAACAGCCAAAGTTTTACTCCACTCTAGTATATTATAGAATAAACATGTTTTGCTAAGTCAGTTTAACACAGACAAATAGCAGTAATTAATTTACCAGCTAGAAATTGGGGCATGTCTATCAGTTATCTGACAGCAGGATCATAGCCAAGAAAAGTTTGGTGCCAAGTAATTGAGAAACTGCTCGAATGCATTTCATACTTTGATTCCTGAACAACATCACGAAGTTCAGTCCTGGGCCAATTATGCAGAATCATGCTTGGAAAACAGGAAACTGCCTTAAGAGGAAGTTGTGACTGTCGTTTGTAAGATATCTCAGACAGCTCTTTCGAGGACAGAGAAGGTATTTTGCAGTGAAGCAACTATACTCTGCCGGAAAGCAAAACAGTCACAAGAAATTGATGTGAATCCTGGCTCTCCCGTGTACTACTCTCATGTATAATTTTGGGCGAGTCATTTAATGTTCCAGTCTCAATTTTATCATCCTTAAAAAGGCTATAATACCTGCTTCAAAGGACTACAATGAGGCTCATATAAGATCATAAATGGGAAAGTGCTCTCTGTTCTAAAAGAGTACTCATCTAAGAGATGATGGTTATGATTCTCCATTCAATAGTCCTTGTCATGGTATTAAGGAATTTATGACCTTGGATGTTGAGTTCTAAAGACCTTACAACATTTTTTTCTTGATTGTAGCATAAATGAATCAACATACAGAGAACATCTCAGAAATGTTAAAATAGTAAAGTAAATACGACTCATCTGGAATGAGATGCATTTGTGTCCAGCCTCTGAACTCATACATGTCATTGACAGCAGGCCAAAACCTTGCAAGTTGAAATACATTGGACAATTTACTTGTGCTTATAGGTTTGTTTTTCTTCATGTAAGTGATGGATCCAAAGATGTTACATACAAATTGACTCATATTGGAAACTGGTTATTATTTATATTAAAGAAATGCTGTGATAAATTTTTGTTGAATAAAGAATCCTTCAGTGTAGAAAATTAATGGTCTTGTAAATTTGGATTTTTATAAGCCTAGTATTGTGAAAGTAGAGATATACTCCACTAGGATTTTTTTAACATGGGTACTTTACTCATGAACTAGGAAAAAGTAGCTAAGGGGGACTAAGAGACAATAAAAATAAATAATTAAAACACTATTGCTCATTTAACAATGGGTTTCTTTCTGCAAGTGGAGTCACAGTCACCCTTTAACTGAAGTACTGGCCTTTTTGTACTAGTCTCCGAACATTAGCAACTGTATGATAGGTACTGACTCTTAACTACTCATTCTAGCCTGTTTGCTCCATTTGACTATGACCAGTAACAGATTCTGACTTTTCACACCCCTCGCTTTGATTACATGTTTGTTATTCTTGTTATTTACTATGTGACTGAGCTTGTAAGGATTAGAAGATTCATAGGAATGGCCTCGTTTTTCCCAGCCTCTCCTTTGCCCCTATCTTGGATCCCTTACAATTTAGTTCTGCTTAGAGCCAGGCAAGGTCAACATCAACCCCTCAGTCAGCCCCAGTTCAAGTTCTCCTCTCTGGGCAGGTCCTAGAATCTCCTGTTGGCTCTGGAGTGAAAGTTTCTGGAGTCTTGAGTTTTTAAAAAGAATTTCCCAAGTCAGGTTTATTTCTAGTTGAAAGCAACAGCAAGCCAACATAAAATTAGTTGAGCCAAAGAATGGAAATTTATTGGAAGATATATAACCACAAAAAGAGCAAATATGGCCCAGGGACCAACTGGGAATAGAAACTCCAATGTCTCCAGAATGTACTGCATGTCTTGTGTCCACATGTTGGCTTCATTTTCATAGGGAAGGTTTTCCCACCAGCAGGAAACACAGAATCTGGCAACAGCTCCATCTTCAGTCTTCCAGAGTCATCACCAGAAAATGGCTGGCTTCTGCTGTCTCTTTTTCTCAAATTAAAAACCAGGGAGAAGATGTGTACTTTGTCCAGTTTGAGTGAAGGGTTCATTTGCAGACCAATCAGCTAAGGTCAATCAGTAAGTGGTGTTACTCTGGATTTATTTACTCACCTCAGATCATTAAGTGTTGCTGGGACTTACAACAAGTGACAGCTCCCATTCAAAACAGATGTCTTCGGTGGGAGAAATACCATTTCCCAAAAGGAGGGAGTGAGTACAGAGAAACAACTTCCAGAAGGAGGAGGGGTGAGTGACTGGACAAACAAGGCAATGACTGTTTATTGGGGTAGATATCAGGTGGGTATATTATCTTTTGATCTTTTGGTTTTCCTATTTTCCCTATTAGTATCTGCCTTTTGGTTATGTGAAATCTTTCTTAAAGTCAAGGTGACTAATGAATAGGAAAAGCAAATGAATCTGAGAAAAAAGCTTTGTTTGAGAATTAATACTTCTTAAGTACCAGCCAATTTCCAGAAATTTCATCTGTAATCTTTTATTTTCTCCCTCAAACAACCCTGAAGTGGGATAACTCCTTTCCCATATAAACAAATTAATACTCAGGGATAATGAATAGCTGCTTCAAGATGACAAAATTAGCAAGGGCTGAGCTGCAACTAGAGACCTGTGTACATTCAGTTGGAAAATTAAAAAATGCAGCGGGGCTGATGCAGATTCAATTCGTGGTGGAAATTATGAGAAAGTAGTGATTGGTGTTCAGGGCTCATCTTTACATGTCAAACTCACAAGAGATTTGTTGCTTTGCAGGGATCAAGTCCAAGGACAATTCAGGCCATGTTACTTTATGATTAATACAAGAAGAATAAATAAATAATTGCTCTACTTTCTTTTCTTTGGGATCCATTTTATTCAACATCACAGTATTAAGATGGAAAGTTGAGATTAGGGTGTAGACCTAAAGAAATGAGGCCAAGGAGACCAGCTGTCCTGCTGACTATAGCCCCTGTTAAAGGCTTTCTCATGGCCTAATACGATAAGAAGACTCTATTGGGATTTGGTGAAAAGTCTTTAAAAAATAAACAGAATGATTTTTCCTAGAATATCCCTTTGGTAGAATGCATTCTTGAATCAATGGAGGTGTTAGCCAGCTGTTGGAGATGCCTGGATCTTGAGTTCCTGCCAACTGCCATTGTATCCCAAAGAAGAATTGACAAGAGATGTCTATACATACAGAGCATGAAAGACTATAGGATATTTACTTTGTATCTACAGAACGAAGTTAAAGCCCTTCTTTTCATCTGATTCTATTTAACACTCACCCACTATGTACGGGACTTGTGGTTGGCATGGGGCATGCAAAGATGCATCCCTCCCCTCAAATTCACAGTGCTATGTATGTACTTTCGTGCATTTCTGAGCTCAAAACTTTAGATTAATTATTAAGCTAATTTTGTGATGTGAGTACTTGGCATAAATCACAAATCACTCAGACAAGAGATTCATAATGTAGCTCACATCTCTCACATATTGTAAATGAAGGAACCATCTGAAAGCCTGAAAGACACATGCAGCGAATGACTGAGCAAGACAAGATTTGAGTCCATCTGTCTGGTTCTCGATCTCAAAATATGTATCTCACTCCTTCATGCTTCTATGCTGAAACTGCAAGTTGGAGGTGAACTCATGTCTTTCTCTTTCCTTTCTACTCCCCTTACACGGTCACCAGAGAACTGGGAAATAAATCTGAGAATGTGCTCACTGATCTGAGCACTGATACCCAATAGAATTAATTTGCTTTGACACTATACTTCATGTTTGTTCAAACATATATATAATTTATGATAAAATTGTGAAAAGAGCATGTCCTGGAAAATTGAGATGAAATTAGAAAGTTTTTTTCTACCCTATTTCCAAAGCCTAGATTTCCAACCAAATCTTAAAAAGCCAATTTGGTTATTAAAGGAGCTCTTGGATTAAAAACAAATTGCTCAGTTGAATATAAGAAGAATCTCTTAATTTTATTCTGAACTTGGGTACGTTCTGTTTTCACACACACACACACACAAGAAGGAAGTGTAAGGAACTGCTGCCCCATGGGTGCTTTCTTCATGAGGTACTCACATCATTCCTTATCCAAAGATGATCCAAGTATATTGCCCCAATAAGGTTAATCTTTAATTCTCAGTCTACTTGGTACATTAGAATGAAGTACTTCTGGAAGAAATTTCTTTGTGTATTACCAGTCTCCTCAGATATAATCTTATTTTGAAAAAAAATTGCAGTTTTTAACATACAGTGCTAAGGAAAAAAATCCATGTCAACAGACAGAATAATCTAAACTGAAAGAACACTGTGATTGTTTGCTTTAGACATTATGGTTCATTTAGCGTTTTAGCCCTCAGTTTTTATGACTGAAAGATTCACCTCCTGGCTACTCCGAAGTTTGTTCGTAGCTTTGATGAGATCTTCAATCAGAAAACAGGTGTCGGTGAGCTCTAGATCAGACAGACATTAGTGTCAATGGCATAAGTTGCCCATAGAATAGGCTTATTGGGAACAAATATTAAGAAGGATGAGTATTTGGCCTTGAATCATTAAAATTCTTCTAATGTGTTGTTAATTAGCACTATTTATCTCAAACAAGCTAAATAGTCTAGAAAATGACAAGAGGTCACAGGATGTGAATCACTTAGAAGAGAATAAATATAGATCCGCATTATTAGGAACAAAAATTAGGATGTATAAGGAACTCCAGCACATCAACATACTAATAGGCATGGAACCAAGCAGGATACAAAGAGACAAAACTAGGATTAGGCAGGATTCTGGAGCTTTCCAAGTGAACCGAACACATAGGAAGAGATGCCCCAGTCTACTGGCAGTGTGAGTGATGGGACCTACGATGACAAAGGGAAGCACTTTGTATCCACCAGGTTGGTAAACATGAGAAAGCTGGAAAATACCCAACGACACTATGGATGTGAAGAAAAGAAACACAGACTCTTGCACAATATTTGAGTATAATTGGTAAATTCTGATGTGGCTTTTTGGAAGAGAAATCTAACAACACAATGGGATTAAATTTGCAATCTCATTTGCTGGCACACTCCCCAGAGACAAAAGTCACCCACAGTTTCATAAGGGAATGTGCCAAGGATATCAGCCGTAGCGTGGAGGTGAAGGCACCCTGAGTCTCCATCACTAGACACAAGTCAAAAGCAATGCACTAGAGGCATATCCAGGAATGTGAAAATATGGTAAAAGCATAATATTGAGTGAAAAATAGGAAAGAATCTGCCTTACCAAACACCCCTCTACAATGTTATAGACACATATATATCCAAAAAGTATATTTTAAAAGGTGCCAGACAGGGGAAGGGTGGGGGACAGTAGTGAGGATCAGAAAAAAATGGGAAAATGGTCAAATAATATTTCTTAAAAGTATGATCTTCCATAGACCAATAGTGAGAGTGTGCCATGAATTGCAGAAGAGATTGAGTGAGGGAAAGAAGGAAGGAAGGAAGGAGGAAGAAAGGAAAGAAGGAAGGAAGGAAGGAAGGAAGGAAGGAAGGAAGGAAGGAAGGAAGGCAGGCAGGCGAGAGAGGAAGGGAAGGAGGGGAAACTGAAGTGTAATTATAAGGAAATGATACCTTAATTTCAATCACCTAATTTGTATTGAATGTTTACCAAGTACCAGGCACTGGAAGATAACATTTATTCAAGAAACAGGCCAGAAACTAAACATTCAAATGGCTGTTACCCTTCACACTAATCACCTTGGTAAACTGTATGCTAACTTTCCAGCCTGGCATTGTTCAGAATATTTGTGGAATTGCTATACTTTGAAATCCAATTACGTCCGTGGCACATTTGAGTGTCAATAGGGAAAAGATAAAGAAAGCTATCTCATTACTTTCCAGTCATGCCTTTTTAAAAACTATATGTGAGTGTGTGTATGTACATATTGATACATACACACAATATGTAATATACATTATGCAAAAGGTGAGTCTGTATAACTTTTAGCAGTTTGCAAAAAAAAAAGAAAAGAAAAGAAAATTACACTCTCACAGGATATTTGCCACTGTCTGAAAGAATGCATTACTGACTGAAAGACTATAACAGTGGGCCGAAATACAAAGAAAACGCCATTTACTTTTGTAACTCGTATTCCTTTACTCATTAATTTCTTATTCACTAAATAAATATTTTTTAATCTTTCCTTTATGTGAGGGTCTGAGCTATGTGCTAAGAATGACACCAAAAAATAAATAATAACTCAAAGCCTGATGATTTTACTTCAATAGTTTGTGGATTTATGTAAATATCCGTGTGGACTAAAATGACAAAGGCCAGGTTTCTGGCAAAAGTGTAACTCCTCTGTTTGACTCTACTTTATACTCTAATAAGCTTCAACTCTCCTCTGGAGGAAAATGATAGAAAGGGAAGATGAAAAATATTTTCTAAATACTTATCTATTTATACTAGGGAGAATGTCAGGCCCACGCCTCTCCTCATACCCAGCAGATCCCCAAAGGGGATCAAGAAAAGGAACATCTGCTAAGTATCTAGTGCCTAATTGTGCCTAACTGCCTAACTCTTCAAAGCCAATTGATGATGGGCATCTCTGGTGCAGATCCTTTGTTCAGTAGCCAATTGTCCAACTGGTCTTCTAACATAGTTCATTCCCTTCCCAAACTTGCTCTATTTTGAAGGAAGCCACACCCCTTGGCATGGTTTCCTCCAATCCTGTAGAGTTGAATGGTGTTTAAGACCTTCACACACTGGCTCAGCTGCGTTGGTGGCTGTATTAAGCACAGCCTCACTGCACATTAACTTCCACACTTCAGAGCCTTGATCCCACAAAGGTTTATTGTAGGTCAGCAGAAGGTTCTACTTCACACAGGAATGGAGGGACTGTTCAGTTGGGTGCCTGCAACATACAGATAGCACACATCATATATAGGGAGAAGTTTAAGGACTGATGAATAAAGGGAGCATCTACAAGATGTAGGTAGGGTAAAAGAATCCACAAAGATAATTGTGGTATCAGGTCTAGTACCTTAGGCCAAACGCTCCAGCCACAGTATCTAAAGGAGAGACTAGGGAAGATGCTGCAGATAAATGTCTGAACCTCACCGTGTTCACCTCTTCCATCTCCTACTGGTGGTCACTGTACCCAACATGGAGCCAGAGGGAAGGGGCATCTTCCAAGCAATACTTACAGACCAGCCTCCTTGGTGCAGAGCAGGGTGGAGAAAAAGGGAAACAGAGTCAGGAGGAGCAAATGAAAACAACCAGGGCTGGTAGCTGAATTGACTGAGTCTCTGCTGTCTTGTAGCTGGCCCTCTGCTGACTTTGTTTTATCTTCAGCCTCTGGAATGTGCATTCCTTGACGCGGGGCCTGAGACTCAACTGCTCTGCGGCCAGACTCCTACACTCAGCACTATGCCCGGTTCATGACAGCTGGCCTCTAAGTACGTAGTGAATGAGCACTGAGTTAAGTATTTGGGGTCTGTGTTGTGAGAAAGGCACAGAATAGCGTGGTAAGTATTCACCAAATTCACTCACCTGAAGCACACCTCTGATGAAACTCCACTCACACCCCCAACCTCCGGGTATAAAATGACAAAATTGAATCAAAAGCTCCATTTAACTTGGGCAGGATGATGCATGTAGTAAATGTGGGTCCTGAGTGCCCCTCACTATCTGTCTCATTTCGGAAGTGATAAGGAAGGAGATTGCAAGTGGGCACTGCAGTGTTGAGTCTCAATACCAGTTCATAAAAAGGACACTACGCTGTGGTAAGGCACACTTGTGTGAAGTAAGATACGGAAGATATCCCTTACCTTTGACATCTTCCATTTGCCATGTACATGTGGTCTTCTGATGTTTAGAAGCTCAACTAAATACCCAGAATAAAACAACTTGGACATTTAGATCTTTGCATGTTTACAATGAGAAATGTACCAGCGCCATGCATTTAGTCTCAGAAGACTGCACCAACAGCCTCTATTATAGCAAGAACAATGGGTTCTCAATTAGTGCATTCAAGTTGCAAGTGGGGCAGTGATAAATCTGCCATCACTATTACTCAAAACCCGCCTTAGCGGGCACCTGGGTGGTTCAGTAGGTTGAGTGTCTGACTTCAGCTCAGGTCATGATCTCACGGTTCTTGGGTTCGAGCCCCCAGTCGGCCTCTGTGCTGACAGCTAGCTCAGAACCTGGAGTCTGCTTCAGAGTCTATGTCTCCCTCTCTCTCTGACCCTTCCCTGTTCACGCTCTGTCTCTCTCTGTCTCTCAAAAGTAAATAAATGTAAAAAAATTATTTAAAAAAACCCACCTTGGGCTATTTTCACTAACCCTGTTGGAGTTTGCAAAATGATTGATCAGAAAATTGCAATATAAAAAGTGTAAAAACTTATCTGTATGATAAGTCAGATAGAGATAGACAAATACTGTTTGGCCTCACTTAGTTGCAGAATCTAAAAAAGTCAAAAACATAGAAACAGAGGGTCCAGGCACTGGGAGGTTGGAGGGAATGGGGAGATGTCAGTCAAAGGGTACAAACTTCCAGTTATAAGATGAACAAGTTCTGGTTATCTAATGCAGAACATGATAGCTATAGTTAATAATATTGTATTGTACAGTCGACATTTGCTAAAAGAGTAGATTGTAAGTATTCTTTTTTTTTTAAACAAATATAAATTTTTTAATGTTTTATTTATTTATTTACTTTTTTGATACAGAGAGAGACAGAGCATGAGATGAGGAGGGTCAGAGAGAGAGGGAGACACAGAATCCGAAGCAGGCTCCAGGCTCTGAGCTGTCAGCACAGAGCCCCATGCGGGGCTTGAACCCACGAACCATAAGATCATGACCTGAGCTGAAGTCAGATGCTTAACCGACTGAGCCACCCAGGCGCCCTGATTGTAAGTATTCTTAGCGCGGGCGTGCGCATGCGCGCGCGCGCACACACACACACACATACACACACACACACACACACACACACAGATGTAGCTATGTGAGGTGATGTATGAGTTCATTAACAGGGTTGTGGTAATCATTTTACAATGTATACATATATCTAATCATCATGTTGTGTACCTTATATATGTACAATTTTATTTGTCAATTATACCTTAATAAACTTATTAAGAGAGGAAAGAAGACTATCAAGGAAAATTATCCTCAAAACAAAACGAAACAACCTACCTTCTTTATGACCATACAATAATAGCTTAAATGTGTTAATTTTATCTTAGTAATATAGTAGCACTCCGAACAAGTTTTGTATATAATTATTTTACTTTCGCACAGACACTTTCTCTTGGTCTCTTGTTTCCTGTGAACTTTCTGAACTATTTAAACTTCCAGGTCTTGTAAAATGTAAGCTTTCTGGCAAAAATCTGAGCAGCCATGCGGCAGAAAACACGACTTACTACATCGTAAGAGGAGGTAGCCTCAGCAGACCTGTCTCCTTTTTACAAATAGGGGGGCTCACTGTGCTCGGGGACACGTTCCTGAATCCCTCCCTAGCATGCCATTTCACGGCCTCATCCACTGTGCCGGGAAGGGCAGACGCACACAAGTTTCTCATGTGTTAGTTGGTGTTAATGTCTCTACCAGGAGGCGATGGAGGGTGGGGTTGGAGATCATTTGAACTTGAATCCCAGTGCTGCCACTAGCAAGAAACATGACCCTGGACAAGCTACTTAAACTCTCCGTGTCTCAATTTCCTTGTCTGTAAACTGAGAATCAAATAGCTGCTACCAGGGTTAATGAGCTAATTCCTGCAAAACACTTAATATGATGAGATCCAGACTCCTGTTCTTTGTCTTAGAACTCTGGATTTGCTAACACTTAGTAATTGGGTGTAGCTATTGTATTTTGGAGCAGGATTTACAGCAAAAGAGGCTTCCAGCAGCTCGACTCCCTCACTTAAGTGATCTTCCCAGCTTCTCTGATTTGGAAACTTCAAGAGGTGGGGATGGTGTCCAGGACCAGCCCCTGACTCTTAAACTATCCTTCTTTGATGTTTGATATATTCTTCAATATATCTTTATTGTGAACCTATTGGGCTGAATCACAGGAAAATGAAAATGGTCTACCATGGGTAATGTGAAAATTATTAAAAGGAAATCTCTTTTAGAATGAAGTGGGGAGGAAGCAGGGGGAGCTCTCACACCCTCTCACTCCTTGGCAATTGCACACCCAACAGGAAAAGAGGGACCTTGTATACGGATGCCACTTTACTACCCCAGCACCAGGAAGAAAGGCTTTTCTCCTCCCCTGGCAACAGCCCAGCCAATGAGAGACAGTCACAACTCAGCCAATGAAAGGCCCACTATAGTTCAGGCTTCCAGTTTACTCCCAGAGATTTTTTTGTTTGTAACGGGGCTCCCACAGCCCCTTTCCTCTGTAACAGAGCATTCCTTTCCTTTGTTCTGTGGACTGGCCTATGGTTTTTCCATAACTTGCTTATTCCAGACTGTAATTCTCTGCTATTTCTGAATAAACCCATTTTGACTGGTAAAATAACTGGAATTCTTTTAAGGTTAAAAAAAATTTCATACAATCAAATGTAAAATACCCGAGATGAAGGGTTAAGGATGCCAAGATTAACCAGATAAATGTAGGCTCTGTCCTCACAAAACTGATGCTTCAGGTAGTGAGGCACACTAACAATGTGCTAAGGGGAAAGAAACAGAGAAAAGAGCATCTACCCATGAACCACACTCAAAAGGGTAAAGGTAGAGCAAGAAAAGCTCTCCTCACAGAAAGTCAATGAGTGGGTCATAATAGTTTGGAGGGATATTAGCTTCCCTAAAGCTACTGCAACAAATCACCACACATTTGGTGATACCTTTATTCTCTTATGGTTCTGGAAATCAGAAACCCAAAATTGGTTTCATGGGGCAAAATCAAGGTATAGGCAGGATTGAACTCCTTCAGGAAACTCTGGGAGAACTCTATTTCCTTGCCTTTTCCAGCCTCAACACATAGAGTCCTTAATATTCCTTGGCTTGTGAAATCTTCTTCCTCCATCTTCAAAGCCCATGACAGCATCTTACTTCAGTTGTCACATGCCCTCCTCTTTTGTTTGTCAAATCTTCCTCTGCTTCTCTCTTATACACGTGCTTGCGATTGCATAGAAGACCCACCTGGGTAACCCACCTCCATGTTCTTAAAAACATCTGCAAAATCTCTTTTGCCATATAAGGTATAGGCATTTGCCATACAGGTTCTAGGCATTAGGACTATGCCACTGGGGACCATTAGTCATCCTATTATCCAAGGGTTGAAAGCTAATTAATTGCAGAAAAAACATTTAACAGTTGTTACTACAGGACAAATGAAGATTCAGTTTTGGGTGCTCAGTGAGGAGATTTGGGAGAATATAACACCGTAAGCCAAATCAGCCAAATGAAGAGAAAAGAAGGGCATTGCTGAGGCAGACAGGACGGGTAGTGGGAAGGCAGAAGAATGTGGCATGCTGAAAACCCTTAGAGACTGTCTAGCCAGGCACTTTTTACACACAGAGTGTAGTGCTGATGAAAGAGTAGTAAAAGATGACGCTGTGAGGCTGAGGAATCCTTTTGTAACATGGTGTTTCAAGATTCAAGTCTCATGGGATTATTTTCGCCTCAAAGCTCTATCCTGAAATTTTAATATGATTTCAACAAATGATTATATGGTTTTTTAGGAATAGAGTCAACAATAAATAAATTCTATTGTCCCAATCATGGGATATAACATACATAAAGGAATAAAATTAAGAGATAATTTGAAACTGGGCCAACACATAATAGAGTCCACGAGTAAACAATGGCCATGAAGGGTGTCATCAGTTCGAAACAAAGCCCAAGGGACTATGGTGAACTTGAATTCAGTATGGGTGAGGTTCAGCAGCCAAGGATTGAGGTACCAATATGGAAAACCAAGATTTCAGACTCCATACATTCATCTATTTGGAATTTATTGAGGTTTTGCTTTCACCTTCTGTATAATTGCATGGGATCACTCACCATTTAGGGAAGCCTGTGTGAAAACAGCCTAAGAAGGTGGAGGAAACTGTCTAATGTCAGGAGCTCCAGGGTGCCCACTGGCTATCAAGGCTGAACACCAGCCATTGCAGGAAGTCAGAGTGGATCCAGAACAAAGACCGAGGCAGAAGGTGATGGCTCCAACACATGACAGACACCCTAATTCCACCTGGTGTAAGCCAGGAAGCTGACATGAGGGGACAGACGTCATTTGGGAGCTACAGCAAAGCTTGTACAGGCAGAGACCGAAACAAAGACTTATCCTGAGATCCAAATAATAACTTCATAGTTTACTCCCCTTTCTTTCACAACTATATAATTTATTTGTTCCTTCATCTTTTTATTCCTCATAACTTCATTGCACCCTGCTATGCATCAGGTATTCATTTCAGTTCTAGAAATCTAGAGGTAAGACACAGTCTGTTCTCTCTAGATTTCCTTTATTTAACAAATATTTATTGAATACTTACTATCTTTCAGCTGCTCAGTGTACAGGATTGACTGGACAGGTCTTGCCCCTCAAGCATCACGGTTTTGTAGGAGGAAAAAAAAGATTAGTATGTAGATAACTACTATACAGTGAGATTTTCTTTTTTCTGCAATAGAAATAGGTACCAGGTACTAGAGATGCACAGGGTGAGATGGTGTTAGATTCAGGGAGACTTCCTGGAAGAAGTGACTTCTAAATCAAGCAAAAGCAGGAGTTTAAAGATAAATGTGATTGGGTCCCGCCAAAAGTAAGGAACACTCTGGACAATGTGTATGGTTAAAGTTACTGCCAATAATCTTATGTGATAATGATTGGATCACTGTACCTGTGTCACAGTTTCCTGTAACTCCCCCTTCCCAAACCCATAAAAGCCTTACCTCGCCTTTGTTCCAGGCTCTCAGCATGGATCCACTGCGCTGGTGAAGTCTGTGAGCCCGTGCTTAGGCCCTGATGAGCCTAAGCCGCACCCCCCCCCCCCCCCCCCCCCCCCCCCCCCCCCCCCCCCCCCCCCCCCCCCCCCCCCCCCCCCCGCAATAAAGCCCTTTGCTTTTGCATGCGTGAAAAAAGAAAAGGAGAAAAAGATGGCAGGTAGAGTGATTATCAGTTAGGAAGATTCTGAGGACACGATTGGAACCTTGAATAGTCTACTTTAGCTTCAGCCTATTGTGGAGGGGTGGAGGAGTGACCAGCCAGGCCATACCCAATGCTAAGGATAGATCACAAAGGTGTGCCTGTCACCTTGAGGAGCTGGGATTTTTATCTTGGAACACTGGTGTGGGGAGGAGAGGCGACAGGATCACTGAGGGTTATAGAGGGAATGACATCATCAGAATTTAGTTTTAGATCATTTTTTTCTACTGGAAAGTTCTTTTCATCAAGCTCCCCCACCTGGACACAAACACTCAACAACCCACTTCAAATAATACATTATGGAAGGAAAAACATTATACTCACTTCGCAAACCCAGCTTCAAGATGATCCCTGTCTCTCTCCCTACCTGCCCTTTCATGGGGATACATACCCGCCACCAGAAAGCCATGCCCTCCCAAGAGAAACTTGGTTGACAATGGAAATGAGGTCAAGGGTTCACACACAGAAACTAACCAGGCTCCTTTAAAGCATTAAGTCATTCTGAGTTCAAAATAGACAACATCCCACAATTCTGTCCTCATAGGAATTTGCAGCTGGAAGCCACTTCTAAAAGGCACCAACAACTTAAATACATCACATCCCCCTGGCAGGTTCCCAACCACGTGTCAGAAGGAGGCTTTCTCTCCAGCTTCTCACTTCCCTTTCAAGTTACATGAACCACTGACCATCCCTTGTTATTCTTTGTCTGCTGTCCCACCGGAAAGTAAATATGGAAGATCATCACTGACAAGAAGGAAAAGGAACCAGTATTTGTGAAGTACCTGTTCAAGGCATGTGAGGTATTTCCTGATACTTTTACTACATTCCTTTTTAAAATTTTTTTCCTGATAGCAACCCAGTGAGGTGAGTAAAATCTCTATTCTGCACTTGAGAAATTGGGTTTCATGATGATTCATTTCTCCTTTTTCTGTGCCAGACTCTGGGGCACTGGGCTAGAAGTTCAGGGTCACAGGGTATGGTCTGATAGGGATTTGAGGACAGATTCTTTGGGCTCATGCGTTTCCAACTACATCATAAACATGGCTTGGTCCTTTCATTGAGGTCTTTTGTTACTGGTGCCAGTACCCTCGCAGCTTCCCAGGTTTCTGGTTCCCCACTTTCCCTTCCCTGTGGCACTGTCTGTTTGTAACTACCTGCCCAGTCAGCCTCTGGAGTCTCCGGCTTACTTTCCCCAGTATCTATAACCTCCGAATTCTTGATTGCTGACGTGAGGATACCCATTTCCTCTTTGGTTTGTGCTCACTCCAGGGTCAGCTCCACTCTGTCCCTTGAAATCCCTATCTCCCAGCACTGCCCGGGCAGGACCCAGTTTCTAAGGGCCTGTAGCCTCTCTGATCCAAAGCCTGCCAGTCCTTTGTATCAGACCTTTCATCAAGGGACATCCTTAGAAACTGCTCTGTTTCCTCTATCTCCTACCACTGATCATTTAAAAAAATGTTGCTTTATTTTTCCAAGTGAAGCCATGGAGAGATTTGTGATGAGATACTAATGCTTTCCATTTTGGCTAAAGACTTAGGAGCCAATTAGACCCACCTATTTCTTACAAGCTGAACGCAGACAGTGAAATCAGGCTTATGAAAAAATCTGGTCTTAGAATATAGTTAGAGAGGGGCACCTAGGTGGTTCAGTGTGTTGAGCATCAACTTCAGCTCCGGTCATGATCTCATGGGCATGGGTTCGAGCCTGATGTCAGGCTTTGCTCTGATAGTTAAGAGCCTGATTCAGATTCTCTCCCCCGCCCCCAAATAAATAAGCATTAAAAAAAATCTCTGAATAACCATTTAGCTTGACTTTTACCTTCAGTTAGGAACACAACTAAAGCTTGTAGAGGGGGTACAGGGAGTATCAGATATGAATACACACATTCATATATATATACATATATATTTAAGTTTATTTATTTTGAGAGAGAAAGAGACAATACGTGTGAGCAAGAGAAGGGCAGAGGGAGACACAGAATCCCAAGTAGGCTCCACAGTCAGAATGGAGCCCAAGGCAGGGCTCAACTAACAAACTGTGAGATCATGACCTGAGCCAAAATCAAGGGTTGGCCGCTTAACCGACTGAGCCACCCATATGCCCAGTGGGGAGATTCATATATATAAAAACAAAACAAAACAAACAAAAAAACAGCTGAGGGGATGATCTATTTAAGATATCCCTCACCTAGGGCCATTCATACTAGAGAGCATCAGATTTAAGAAAGAGACTCTACGGGTGCCTGGGTGGCTCAGTCAGCTGAGTATCTAACTTTGGCTCAAGTCATGATCTTACCCTTCGTGGGTTTGAGCCCCGCGTTGGGCTCTGTGCTGACAGCTCGGAGCCTGGAACCTGCTTCAGATTCTGTGTCTCCTTCACTCTTTACCCCTCCTCCACTCATGCTCTGTCTCTGTCTCTCAAAAATAAATAAATGTTTAAAAATTAAAAGAAAAAGAAAGAGACTCTTAACTACATAGAAAACAATGTTTGAATGATTTTTATAAAGGGAGAGAGTCTTTCCAGTAGCAGTTACCCAACTTGTAAAATCCAGTATGTAATGGCCAAAACTGTGGGGCCTTGTGCTGGTTTGTTATTTCTTTTAAATATGAATAACTTTTAAACTAATAATAATGTGTTTCCTGATCCAAGGTAAGATATTCATAATCAAATCTCAGGCTTCAGGCTATAAAGTAATTACTGCAGAGAACAGGGTTCTCTTGCCTGTGTTTCAAATGAGAAAGAGAGAGAAAGAGAACCACCGAGCAAACTCATCTTCCCTCCCTGTAATTCTCACTGAGCCCCTGTTTCAAAGTCAAGGTGCCCTGACTTTGAAACAGAGATAATGCAGCGTTAGCCACAATATGAAAAGCTCTGGTGTTTGCCAGTTTTTTTTTTTTCAAAGTCTTCTCTTTACCTGCCAAGACTAACCTCTTTTCTCTAAGTAAAATAAAACTATTGTTTTGCTAGTTAATAAAAAGCAAATCACACAATGTCTGTGTTAGCACATGACTTTTTAAAGCAATGGAATATCTGTATAGAGGCTCTTGTTTAAAAGTGATTATCTGAACCCACAGCAGTGCAGGCATTATGCCGGTGGCCTTGACTTGGAACTCATGGTTAACTCAGATTTGGTTTAGTAATCATGGTGACCCAATACATAGTAAGTTTGTTTTGTTGTTGTTGTTGTTCTTCTTCTTCTTCTTCTTAAGATCATATTCAAGCTAAAATACTAAAGCAAAACGACATTACCATGTTGGCACTTGAATTTGACAGACCTGGATGTAAGTAAAGGGTTTGCCAACTGCTACTTTATGACATCAAACAAGTAATTTAGTCTGTGTTCCAACTGGAGAGATTAAAATAGGAAATATAAAAAAGTGAAAACAATGATAGTGACCTCCTAGAGTTATTGTAAGAATTTAAAAAATTAGCCACGAGGCGCCCGGGTGGCTCAGTTGGTTAAGCCTCCGACTTTGGCTCAAGTCAGATCTCATGTTCGTGGGTTCGAACCCCACGTCAGGTTCTGTGCTGACAGCTAGCTCAGAGCCAGGAGCCTGCTTCCGGTTCTGTGTCCTTCTCTCTCTGTCCCTCCCCCTCTCATGCTGTCTCTCTCTGTATCAAAAATAAATTAAACATTAAAAAAATTTTTTTAATTAGCCAGGGTCCAGCATATGATGCAAATTTTCAACAAGTGACATTAGATTTGTATTACTAAATATAATGGGCTTCTCATGCTTGAACTCAAATCTAGAAATTAAGATAAGATAAATTCCTATACTGTTTCCAACTAAAATGTGTTTGGTTTTTGTGAGTTGTATATCCAGTAAATAAGAGCTTCAATCCAGAAATTCCAGAATGGGGCTGCTAGTTATTATGAATTTACTTAAAAACTAATATGCCATTTCAATTAGACTCCTTAGACTTCCTTAGAAAGTAAGCTTTCAAGGGTTTTATTACTCAAAGTGAGATGAGAGACTCAGCAGCAGTATCAGCACCCAGGAGCTTGTCCAAATTTGAGAACCTCGGGCATTATCCAGACTCCTGGATC
This sequence comes from Suricata suricatta, assembly GCF_006229205.1. Taxonomy (NCBI): domain Eukaryota; kingdom Metazoa; phylum Chordata; class Mammalia; order Carnivora; family Herpestidae; genus Suricata; species Suricata suricatta. The sequence goes on from NC_043714.1 coordinate 59,103,004, forward strand.
AGGAAATGCATTTTAACAAAATCCCCAGGTGATTCATCTGCACGTGAGAATTTCAGGATTGTTCTCATAGAGTTCTCAGACGTTGGCATATATCATAAGTACCTAGAGAACTTATTAAAACACAGATACGTGGGCCCCAACCCCAGAGTTTCTGGTTCAGTAGGTCTAGAGTGGCCTAAGAATTTGCATTACTATTAAGATGATGCTGATGTTGCTAGCATCACACCTTAAGAATGACCACAACATTTGGTAAAGACCCCAGAAGGGTCTCACTCTAGTAGTGAAACTGCTAGTAAAATCTACTTCAGACCCTGTCTAACAAGGCTTGAGAATAAGCTTTAAAAGCATCAAATGGATCCACCAGTAATGAAACTACCTACCACAAAAAAGTCCAACACAATTTTAAGGAAAAAAAACCAAAATCCAGATAGTCAACAATATAACATTCCAAATGTCCACTATCTAATCAAAATGTACTACCCATGCCAAGATGCAGGAAAATGTGACCCACAAGCAGGAATTAATCAACAGAAGCAAACATCTAAATGAAAGAGATGGTGGAATTCACAGACATGAGCACTATAACAGCTATTGCATATATGCTCAAATGTTTAAGGAAGAAACATCAACATAAAAGGAGAGAAGTGGAAAATATATTACAAAACTAAATGGAATTTCTAGGGATGAAAGATATAAGTGAAAAATGCACTGAATGAGATTAACAGCAGGTATAGACACAAGAGAATTAAAAATATATACATTACATAAAAAGCTATAAACAAATGTTCATAGGGACATTATCCATAATAGGACAAAAATGGAATGAACCCAAATGTGTATCAACTGAAGAATGGATAAACAAAACTATGGTATAACTAAGGAATAATAGTCATACAAACACAGTACTGATACCAATATCAGCTACCACATGATTGAACGTTGAAAATATACGCTAAACTGCTAGAAATTTACCCAAGGGATACAAGAGGGCTGAGGCACCAGGGCACATGTACCACAATGTTCATAGCAGCACTTTCAACAATAACCAAATCATGGAAAGAGCCTAAATGTTCATCAATTGACGAATGGATCAAGAAGATGTGGTTTAAATATACAATGGAATACTACATGGCAATGAGAATTAAATCTGGCCATTTGTAGCAATGTGGATGGAATTCGAGCATATTAGGCTAAGTGAAATAAGTCAGGTAGAGAAAGACAGATACAATATATTTCCTCTAATATAAAATATATCTCCTCTATGGTCCTCTGTTAAGTTTCTCCTTAACAGAGGACCATAGAGGAGAGGAAGTAGAAAAAATAGTTAAGGAGAGGGAGGGAGGCAAACCATAAGAGACTCTTAAATACTGAGAACAAACTGGGGGTTATTGGGGGGTAAGGTAGAGGGGGAAATGGGTGATGGGCACTGGGTGTTATATGGAAACCGACTTGACAATCAACTGTAATTTAAAAGAAAGAAACTATTATGCTAAATTAACAAAGATAGTTACAAAGGCCATATTGTATGATTCGATTCATATGGCATGTCACAAAGAGGTAAATCTATAGAGACAGAATCTACATTTGTGATTGTCTAGGGCTGGGCAGGCAGACTTGAGGGAAAATGGGGAAGAGTGCTAATTGGTATGGAATTTCTTTTTGGGGTGATATAAATGGACTAAATGTCATTGAGGTCACAGTTGGATAATTCTTTGAACACAATAAAAACCATTGCATTGTATGATATATAAATTATATCTTAATAAAGCTATTATATTAAAAATATAGGGGCACCTGGGTGCCTCAGTCAGTTGAGTGTCCGACTTTGGCTTAGGTCATGATCTCACGGTTTCTGGGTTCAAGACCTGCATCAGGTGTGTGTGTGTGTGTGTGTGTGTGTGTGTGTGTGTGTGTGTACATATAAGTTAGCATTATAATCCACACCTAGGAGATCACTAGTGACCTTTGCTTGAACAATTCCAATCTGAATTGGGGAGGCAGAAGCTGTGTTACGTTGTGTGCTGTTAAAAATAAATGGTAGGAGACAGTGGTAATGTGAAAACAATGCGGGTAGACCATTCTCTTAAAAAGTCTACCTGTAAATGGAAGAAAATAGTGTTATTTAGAGGAGTTTGTATGAAAGGCAATGAGGTAATAGTGTTAGGCTGAGAGACACAGAGACCAACTGGGACCACTGAGGCCGAACTAAGGGCGTCTTTATTACCGGCCAGGACCGCACAGAGTTAACACAGAACTCTAAATGTGCCACCCCAAGTCCAAAGACTTAGGGCTTTTTATAATGAGCACGCAGGCAAGTGGGCAGTACAGAAGCAGAATTGAGCGGTAATTGTAAAAAGACAACAAAGTGATCAAGAGAGCAGCCCAGATCCTGGTATGTAGGAAAAAATTTGTTATTTTGAAGACATGGTTTAGAGTTTGGGGGAGTTTCAAGGGAATAGCCATTATCTCAAGGACAAAGTGTGCACACTGTGTCATATATAACCATTAACAGGGAACGTTAACCCTTGTCTTCTTATTTGTTTTTTCCTTGCACCTGAGGATAGTCAGGCAGTCCTCCGAGTGCAGGCCCACAAGGTAAACTCTGGGTCAAGATGGAAGGACTGAGGTCAAATTCATGTGCAACAATAGGAGGTGAAGGAGAAAGAAGGATACAGAGAGCGGAGTAGGGAGAGAGGACCGAGCCAGGTGTGACAGGAGCTGGAATCTAAAGGAGGGGACTAGCCTTGCATGGGAGAGCGCCACCGTCCACTCATGGAGGAGGAAGGAATGAAGGTCGAACATCTGCCTCTCAGTTGCTCAGAGTCTGGGGGCAGCAGCTGGGCTGCTTGCTGAGGAGACATTGCTCAGAGGTCTCTAAACCTCCACAGCCTTCTAGTACTATCCATCCTGGCACCTGTTACGGGTGTTGGCGGCGTGTGCGTGTGTGTGAAGGGGGAACCGTCCTTCTCTGCGACACGCTCACCGAGAAAAAGCGACAACTCCCACAAGGAAACCTGATAGTTTTGAAGACGCAGAACCTTTGGGGGATGTTCAAACCAGATTTAGAGATTAGAGTGGAGGCTGCAAATTCAACTGTCTACAAGGTCCAGGCAATTAATAACAATACCCAGTGTTCATTGAGTGCATGTAATGTGCAGGCATCAGTATGAATGCATTTTGTTCATAAAAACACTAAATCTTCACAATAGTTCCATGAAGGGTCGCCTGGGTGGCTCAGTTGGTTAAGTGTCCGACTTCGGCTCAGGTCATGATCTCACGGTTAATGGGTTCGAGCCCCACATCAGGACCTGTGCTGATAGCTCAGAGCTTGGAGCCCACTTCGGATTCTGTGTCTCCCTCTCTCTGTCACTCCCCACTTGCACTCTGTCTCTCTCTCAAATATAAATAAAGACATTTTAAAAAATTAAGTAAAACAATAGCCCCATGAGGTAGGTATTCCTAATTCTACTTGATAGGAAAACACTGAAGCACATGAAAATAAAGGAACTCACCAAGAATACATTGTTAAAAAATAGTCTGAGCATGCTCCAATCCATGAAGTGCCATTGCCTTTCTTTAAAGAAATATGCATCATAAAATGGGGTGGGGCCTAAGGGAGCAGGCGGGCATTACTTACACCCAGCCCATTCCTCACATGCATAAAGTACAGGAGCCTTTTTTTTTTTTAAGGAGGAGCTGAATCTGAACTTGTAAATAAAATCTCACGGTTTTTATTTATTATTTTTAAAATTTAGTTTATTTTTTAAATTTACATCCAAGTTATTTAGCATAGAGTGCAGCAGTGATTTCAGGAGTAGGAATTTCTTATTGTCCCTTACCCATTTAGCCCATCCTCCCTCCCACAACCCCTCAGCAACCCTCGGTTTGTTCTCCATATTTAAGAGCCTCATGTTTTTGTCCCCCTCCCTGTTTTTATATTATTTTGCTTCCCTTCCCTTATAAATCTCATGATTTTTAAACATTGGCAATTTATTTTTTTTAAGTTTAGATAGTTCATGACAAACACGTCCACGGGCCAGTTATGGCTGATGCTGAGCCAGTGTGTGATCTCTGCTTTAGAGGAAACTGTAGGCATCTAAGTTGTGTGAGAAAAAGAAGGATCTAATACAAAATACAAAGTCTGATAAGTCCGAAAGTCTGATATGTCTATAGGCAGCATTTGCAAAGGTACAGCAGAAAGGGGAAATGAACACACATTTCATGTAGTGAAGCAAATATGCATCATGAAGAAAATCAGGGAATACCAGCCCAAAGAAGAGTAGATGACAGACATTTTAGAATAATAAACAACTACAAAAATGCTGCGCTACTGTCATTGACAAGGACAATTGGAATGGGACATCATTCTCCAAGAAAGATAAATGTGAACTGGGAAAATGAATCTCTTGGTGTAAAACTCCTATCCCACTCACGTCGGGCCTACTGTAATCGGTGACATCTAAGCAAATCAGGGACAACCCATCACGATCTCACAAAGTTATTGGAAGAAGAGGAAAAAAAGAGCTTTGGCACCAGTAGGAGAAACAGTTCCCCCAAAACAGAATTAGGTCCTGTTACCATGAGAAGGGACAACAGACCCTGAGCAGTCCTCCAGGGTCATGGGCAGTAAGATTGTTAGGTCAGCTCTCTTCCACAGCTGCCCAGGATCACCAAACCTGGGGCGATGTACCTAAAACTGTGCTGTACAGGGGGCCGGGGTGGCTCGGTCGGTTAAGCATCGGACTTCGGCTCAGGTCACGATCTCACAGTCTGTGAGTTCAAACCCCGCACAGGCATGGTGTGGACCGCTCAGAGCCTGGAGCCTGCTTTGGATTCTGTCTCTCTTTCTCTCCCTCTGCTTCTCCCCTACTTGCACTCTCTCTCTCAAAAATAAATAAACAAAATTTTTTTTTCAGCAGTGCTGTATAACCTCTTTGCAGCCCATTTGTCAACACTTGTCTGCACAGAAAGGATTTTTAAAAGGCACAAAGTGACTTCAAGTATCCAGCAATCATTACAACGGCCATCACCATTAACAGACCAAAGGGATCGGTACCCACACAAGAGTTCACTGTTGTCACACCATTCACTGGCCTGCCTTGCAGGCCTCGGCCTCTGGCTGGGAGAAACTCTTTACAGCCCCCAGAGAGCTAGCTTTCTACCCGTAAGGCAAAGTTGCCTTTTGTTTCAGTGAGGAAACTCTGTTTTTGCCAGTTCAGTCCCAAGGTACCTCTCCTATCTCTTACACTGGTCATCAAAACCCCTGACCCTCTTAGTTTGAGCTTCCATTTGGCAAAACTGCCGAAAGCATGACAACAGCAAAACAATAGCAACATGCAAGAGTGATCGCCGTATGAATGCGTCTGACGCGCAGGTGCCATTTTAAGATGTGACGCATTTACTGCACAGCGTGGGGTTCCCTGCTGACCAAGGTTTAAGCCAATCTGGAACTTCTACGGCAGCTGGATGTATGTAGCTTCTAAGAAACTCCTACTCATTTACCCATGCCAGGGCTGATGGTGGGCGACTTTCCCCAGTCTTTTCAGACCTTAATTTCTCGAGGTTCCTCCCACGGTTATGGAAGTTGGGACTCCTACTCTGCATCGTTTATTCCATGCACTCGCAAGGTTTCCACTCCCTCAGTGAACGCTAACTCACGCTCATTCTGAATTGAGGAGGGAGGTGCTATTGTTATTCCTACTTCACGGCGTGGGGGGGGGGGGGGAACAAAACCAAACCAAACCTGTGGCACAAAGAGGGAAAATTACTTTCCCAAAGTCATGCACCTGATGACTATTATAAGATTTGAATCCATACTAATTTTTTGACTGAATAGCTGGTTAACAATCACAATCGATTGCTATAACAGAAGATACAGAGAGACAGGCAGTAGTTGGCATTACAGTACATACAGATGGTATAAATCATACATATACTATGTGACATATACAGCATGCATTATAAGTAGCAGATATCCCGTATATATTACATAAAGTATGTAACTGATTAGCTACGGTCACTCAGCTTATCCATAGAATTTAACTCTAGGATTTTATAGAAATTGATTTTTCAGCTGTTTTCGCTAATGCCTAATAAATTGCCACCTGTGTATAATTGAAAACACACACAAACATATATTCTCAACTCTGCATTTTGGTATCTTGATATCATTAGCAACAACAATTGAAAAACCAGTTTCTGTAAAATCCCAGAGCTAAATGGTCCTACAAACCAAAAGGAATGAGGAAACCGCTTTTTTTGGATAATATTGGTGACTCAAAAAAAAAAAAAAAAAAAAAGAAAGAAAGAGAAGGCTGAGCTCATTAATGTTCAAGCAAGGATGCATTTGAATAGAGAAAGTTAATAAGTACTCTGCGTGGGAGGATCCGTGAGACAGTATAAGGCTATGAAACAAATTCAATGTTTAGAAGAAAATCATAGATAATTCCATTTAATGAGTACACAGCAGACTAATTATTGTAATGAAATATGTTTAATTAAAAAGAAGTCTGCTTCCTAATGATTATACTGACTATAAACCAGTTTGGAAAACCCCAAAGACAGCTAAAGACGATACATATAAAGGCTACAAGGAAGGTTTACACAAGGAGGATTAATAAGTGTATTTACTGTGGTCTAAAGTAAGCATTCTTTTTTTTATAGTTTATTTATTTTTGAGACAGAGAGAGACAGAGCATGAATGGGGGAGGGGCAGAGAGAGAGGGAGACACAGAATCTGAAGCAGGCTCCAGGCACTGAGCTGTCCGCACAGAGCCCGATGCAGGGCTAGAACCCACAAACCGTGAGATCATGACCTGAGCTGAAGTCGGACGCTTCACCGACTGAGCCACCCAGGTGCCCCTAAAATAAACATTCTAGGGGCACCTGGGTGGCTCAGTCCGTTAAGCCTGCAGCTTCGGCTCAAGTCATGATCTCACAGTTCCTGGGTTCGAGACCCATGTTGGGCTCTGTGCTGACAGCTAGCTCAGAGCCTGGAGCCTGCTTCGGATTCTGTGTCTCCCTCTCTCTCTGACCCTTCCCTGCTCATGCTTCTCTCTCTATCTCTCAAAAATAAATAAAAAAAACATTTAAAAAATTTAAAAAATAAAGTAAGCATTCTAGCTATCCTAGCCTCTTTTCATGTAATACTCTCTGATTTTTTATGGCAATGCCCAGTTGAAAATAAAATAAATAAGAGACAGTCTTAGAGGAATCATTTAAATATATTTGATATGGATTTGGAGAAAATATATTTTATATAAATTTGGAGAAAAATGCAAATTATAGCAAGTTTCATTCAGGATGCTGTTAAAATCCAAACATTGACCAAAGTGTAAGGCTCCAGTTTGTAGCGGTACTTAGCAGTGACAGGTAAATCATGGTTTCGCATTCTATTTCTGTCAGGCAACCATTAGTGGCTCGATGGACAAAGAACAACACGGCAAGTGGAGGAGAGCAGAATTGGGGGCTTCGACCCAGGGCTGCAGAAAGGTGACCCCGTCTGGATCTTCCAAGAGATTCTGAGAATGTAACAGAGGAGTTCATCAACACAGATTAATAGTCTTTATTAGATGGAAATTTTGAGGATTTTTTTTATTAAAGCAGGAAGGTCTTCTTCCCATCCCCCGGTCTTCTAGAATATCTCATCCTCCTACAAGAAGGACAATTTTGAACACCTAGAACAAGGATAAAAGATTTCTTTCTTTCCCAAAGTGCCAATCTCTCTGAGGAAGAGAATGCTATGATATATTCCTGATGTTTGCCATGGGTAGGGTGTAATAGGTATTGTAACTTATGCCAAGTACTTACTTTACCTAACTTCTCTGTAAATTATTTTCCTCACTTCAAAAGATGTATTTTCATGGGCATCTGCTTGTCTCCTTAAAATTCACAAGCCACTGATTTCTGCTATGATTTTTTTTTAATCTATGCCTTCATAGGTGAGATAATTAGAGAAAAGTTAGCTTACTAGGCTATATCTATCCTTGAATAATCTTCCAGTATGGTCAGATTGGATTATGTCTAAGGTTTGAAGAATAATTAATAGTACAAATTCCCTGGGGAAAGGCTTTTTTTTTTTTCTCTCTCTCTTCTGGTGTCTTGAGGGGCTCAGTGTAAAATTGGTCAGCTGAAATGTGCTTGGTTTTTTTTTTTCCTATAAAAGTAATTGTAACACCTGCTCTCTCTTGCCTTTGCAAATATCAACCCATTTTTCTATTTAATGGGTTAAAAGTCATTTTCCATTGGATAAATTTAAACAATTACCAAAATAAAGAACAAAATCTATTTCAGGAATAATTTCATGATTCATGTATTATTACTAATGATGTTAAACATTTATTAGGCACTTACTGTATGTTAGGTACTGCAACAAATGTTCTCCAGATAGGTGTCAGTCAACGGATAATACTGCCTCCCTCTAGAAGGACTCATGAGAATAAATGATATTCTGTGAAATGTGAATCTAGAATATTTCCCCATAAGTTTCATAAACTTTATACCTTCTACCATGCTTAGCAAAATAATTGAGCACTCACTATTTATCTCACCATCATATTTGAGAGCATTTTATAATAAAAAATTACATCTTCTATTTCATTTCACTTTACAGTAACTTGAAGGCAGATAAACACAGGAAAATAAACCCATTTTATAAATGATTTGTTCAAGATAAGCGAACCCTCACCGCCTTTCCCATTCACTGTTGGATGGGTTTCAACATTTGAGTGCAAATTTATTTTTTATCTGAAGCCCCAAGTTATCTCTGTACGTTCACTCCCCTTTAACTTTGCATTGTCCTTATAAGGTTCTTAGGATAGAGTTCATAGTCTTAAGCGTGACTTAGAAGGCCCTGACGAACCAAATGTTCACCTAACTCCCTGGCTTCATTTCAAAGTACAGGGACTTCACTCAGTTCTTAACACTAAGCTCCTTCTTAAATACTGATTTTTATGTATGCTCTCCCCTTTATTTATGACTCCCCCTTCCTCCTCCATGGTTCTGTCAGGCTAGGTTTTATTCATCCTTTGGGTCTCTTGTTTAAGTAGCTAACTCTTCAAAACTTTCCCCAACTTTCCACATTAGGTGAAGACTCTTTCATTCACACACACTCCATATATAAAGAAAACATTCGTCAAAGTCTTTTCGGCTGTGCTACAGATGGACCAATGCGTTATCTGGTTAATTTCCCAAAATATAAGTGATAGTAGAGGATAGAGCCCACTCCCCATGATGGACTGCTTAAAGTAGATACTTGTTCCAGCCTTCTATGTAGCTGGAACGCAGATGCATGGGCAAATTAGATGCACCTGCTTCCAGACTCCAGTGAGAAGCTAGTGACTCAAAGAAGCATGGACAGAAGAGGATTTATCCCCAGTATGGTGCCAATGGCTTTGCTGACCCCCAGTTGTGAGAGATCACAGAGACATGAGCAACCTTGGTGTCCATGGTAGAAGCCCCAATCCCATTCTGGCAATGTAAGAAGGAGTACAGTCGTGGATCCTGGTGATCAGTGGAGTTGGTAGCGTCCTTACTTGACTAGTTCTGTAGCTTAGTTTTGGGTGTGACCTGGCTATGCATCCACCCTTATCTGTTTTCTCGGCTTGGTTTCCCAGCACTCCTGCCAAATCTATCAACTAACACGTGTCTTTTCAATAAATTGTATTTGTGTTTAAAGCGGCCAGGTTCAGTTTCTGTTTCTTGCAACTTAGAACTCTGAAAAAAACACTATTGCCCTTTTAACCTTATGATTTAAAATGCATACATGTTTCAGTGATGTCTGTTCCCTCCCACCCCTGAACTACAAGTTTGAAGACTTGTACTCTATTATATGAGCCACTGCTGCCGAGCACAGGTTTGTCACATAGTAGACACAAAATCAATCTGTTGCATGAAAAGAATGAATTAACATCTGCAAAGCTCTGTGCCTAAATGACAGAGAGGTAGGGGATAATAAGGTTCAACAAAGGAAAATCACGAATATGATCCTCAATAGAGAGGATCTGTTTATAATGAATTAAATGTGTATATGTGTACACAGCCACACACACACACATATATACTAATGAATGTATATATACATATGAATAATGAATTACCGTTATGTAAAACAGAACGTGAAAAGTGTGGGAAAGACAGAAAGGTCAAAAGGAGAAGAACTGAAGGCATTATGAAAGAGGTAGCTTTCAGGCAGATTCTTGAAGTGTAGATCAAACTCTGATATTCAAAATTTGGAAGACAGATTATTCAATGCAGTTTGGACACTTGGAAGGATGAACAAAGGCACAGAGGTCAAAATGCATAGAATTATGGGCAGTTCTCCATTTATTTAGAATATAATGGGCAATCTATTAACAGCTATTATGGAGGGGGAAAACTATTAGGGAAGACAAGGGCATGTCTAGGCTGCACTATGAAAAAGTCAAAATTACAGAAATATTTAAAATTTAACACAGAGTAGAAAGAGTAGACCAAAAAAATCAGGTTTTAGAAGCTGTTGGTATTCAAAGCAGAGGTAGTAGGACATTATTCTAAATAGTAGACACAAATGAATAAGACAGATTATGAGCCATCAAAGAGGCGAGATTACAAAGATTCGGAACCTGGCTGGATATGGGAAGTTTCTTTTAAAAAGAAAAGTTTTTTTAAAATGAACATAAAGCATAGATAACTGGGAAAATGGTATTGCCAAGAACAGAAGAAAGAAATCAGAGGGAAGGGTGAAGTTTTAGAGAGAAAGATAAAGTTTCTTGTAGGACATTTTGAGCTTCAAGTACAGGTGCATTCCAATAGGCAACGGAAGTGGATGTCTGGAGTTCCAGGGAGAAGTCAGAGTTAGAGGTCCAGATTAGGGAGTGAAGCAGATGACAGTGCCCTCCTCGTGCAGCAGGATTCTCGCACAGTCGTGTCCCTGAGGCTTTTCTGTCCAGGAAGCAACTTTACTTCTGCCGGCACCGCTCAGTTGGGTTCGTACCCAAAGCACAGAGCCCTGAACACCACGTGTCGTGGCTTTTTATATATTTTTTACTTCTTTGTCTGCGATATATAGTAACACACAAACATGCAGTCTGACTAAGTGGTCTCATGTTACAAGGTCGTGAGGGATGTTGTCACCTAAGATGCTCTTTTTTCTCTTCTTTCCTTAGGGAGGGGCTGTACCACACTAGGTCCCTTCAACCCCTTCTGTATCATTTCTGTGTACCCTTTTTCCCACTTTGGTGTGGTTTCAAGCATCAGCCCCTCTGGCCCACTTTGGAAAACAACTGTGAGTGGCCAGAGGTGCATGCACTCCCTGCATGTGCAGTTTGCTAGGAGAGTTTGGAGAGAATGTGCTCTTTGTTCTCTTCTGTCCTCAGCCCTGTCCAGTGCCAATCAAGTAAAGAAGTATGAAAGCCTCGCCTTGAACTGTGCGACACTGAGATGCAATTTACATGCCAGTTGTTCTGCAGAGTCAGGCTGACTTATGCCGGAGTTCACACCCTTGCCTGCCTCCTCCCTTCCCTGCCCTGCTCTGCTCCTTTTCCAGGCTCCTGTAAGAGCACTTCTGCACTGAGTCACTTGCACATGAATCCATTCCTCGGGATCTGCGTCTGGGGAACCAGAGCGAATGCCGGGAGTTGTTCTCATAATGTTGCTCAAGTCTTCCATAATTGCCACCGATGTTCTTCCTGCTTCTTTAATCAGTTTTTGAGTGAGGGGTGATGAGATCTTTGATTCTAATTATGGATTTATCTATTTCTCCTTACATTCTACTGTTTATGCAGTATGATTTTTATTTATTTTATTTTTAAAACTTATTTTTATTTTTAAATTTTTAAAACTTATTTTTAAAACTCTTATAAATTGCATAAACATTTAGGAGTTTTAAGTTCTCCTGATTAAGTGATACTTTTTATCATTATGATATCACCCTCTTTTTTTTTTAATTTTTAATTTTTGAGAGACAGAGAGAGACTGTGAGCAGTGGAGGGTCAGAGAGAGAGGGACACACAGAATCTGAGCTAGCTGTCAGCACAGAGCCCGATGCGGGGCTCAAACCCACGACCTGTGAGATCATGACCTGGGCCGAAGCCTGACGCCTAACCGACTGAGCCACCCAGGTGCCCCGTGATATCACCCTCTTTATCCCTGATAACTTTGTTATTGAAACTTATTTGGTTTGATGTTAATATAGCCCCTCAGGCTTTATCTTGATTATTCTGATCATGGTATACCTATTTACATCCTCTACTTTTAATCTGTTTGTGTCTTCATATTTAAAGTAGGCATTTTTTAAAGCAGTGTATAGTTCAATAAGTGTGAGCCATAATGTAAAGTATGGGCTGGGTGACTAAGATGTGCCAGTGTAGGTTCACTCTTTGTATAAAATGTGCCATTCTGGTGAGTGATGTTGAAAATGTGACGTCAGGCTCTGTGCTGACAGCTCAAAGACTGGATCCTGCTTCCTACTTTAAAAAAAATTTTTAAACATTTATTTATTATTGAGAAACAGAGAGAGACAAGCATGAGCAGGGGAGGGGCAGAGAAAAGGGGAGACACAGAATCTGTAATGATTATACTGACTATAAACCAGTTTGGAAAACTCCAAAGACAGCTAAAGACGATACATATAAAAGGCTACAAGGAAGGTTTACACAAGGAGGATTAATAAGCGTGTTTACTGTGGTCTAACGTAAGCATTCTTTTTTTTTATAGTTTATTTTTGAGACAGAGAGAGACAGAGCATGAATGGGGGAGGGGCAGAGAGAGAGGGAGACACAGAATCTGAAGCAGGCTCCAGGCACTGAGCTGTCCGCACAGAGTCTGATGCAGGGCTAGAACCCACAAACCGTGAGATCATGACCTGAGCTGAAGTCGGACGCTTCACCGACTGAGCCACTCAGTGAGTGCCCTGCCTGCTTCCCCTTCTGTGTCTCCCTCTCTCTCTCTGCCCACCTCCCACTTGCTGTTTCTCTCTCAAAACTAAATAAAAACATTTAAAAAAAAAAGAAAAGAAGAAAAGAAAATGTGGGAGGTTATGCATGCAGGGGAACAAAGTATATAGGAAACCTTTGTACTTCTCTTGATTTTGTTATAAGCCAAAAACTGCTCTAAAACAATTAAGCCTTAGAAAATAAATTTTAAAAAGTGCATACTTTACCTTCATTTTTGAAAGGCATTTTTGCTGTATATAGAATTTTAGGTTGGTAGTGGGTTTTTTTTTTGTTTTGTTTTAGTAACTTAAACATATTGTTTTACTGTCTTCTTGCTTGCATTGTTTCCAACAAGTCAGTTGCCACTTTTATCTCTGTATCTCTGTACATCATGTATCTTTTTTAGTTGTTACTTTGAAGATTTTTCTCTTTATCATTGCTTTTAAGAAATTTTATTATGATGTAGCTTGGTATATATTTCTTCATGTGTCCAATTCTTAGAGTTCATTGAATTTATTAGATCTGTGGATATAAATTGATAAAATTTGAAAATCTGGTAGCCATTATGTCTTCAAAATTTTCTCTATATCTTTCCTCCTTTTGAGATACTACTTACAAAAATATTAAAATGAGGTTCTCCCACTGATCACTATACTTTCGTTTGCTCAGTATTTCCTCCCTCTGCATGTTTCATTTTAGTTCCTCCTTTTATTTCCAAGTCTTCATGTTAACAAATCTTTTCACCTGCAGGGTCTAATCTTCTGTTAATCCTCCACAGAGTATTGTTTCACCTTGGACATTGTAATTTCCATATCTAGAAGTTCAATTTAGGTCCTTTTTATATGTCTTATATTTGTTTCTACATGATACACTCAATTTTTAGTTTTTGAACATAGGGCATTCATTTATACTGTCTTAATATTCTTTCTACTAAAATTATCATCTGTACCATCTCAGGATTTGTTTATGGTGGTTGACATTATCCTCATCATGTTTTATATTTTCTGCTTCTTTGCATGCCTTGTAGTTTTTAACTGGAAGCCAGACATTGTGAATCTTATCTTCTAGGGTGCTAGATATTTTTGTAGACCTTATTATTACTAAGGGTTGTTTTGTGATTCAGCTGAGTTGTCTAGAAACAATGTGAGCATTTTGAGTCTTTTTAAAAAGCTTTGCAAGGCAGGACCAGAGCAGCCATTCAACTAAGGCTGACTTTGTCCCTGTACCAAGATAACACTTTTCTGAGTACTCTATCCAGTCAGTGCTCCATTAATTAGTAAATTTTTCGCTCTAGTTCCTGGCAACAAAAACTGTTCCTGGCCATGTAGGAACTCCGGGGATTATTCCTCTGTTCCTCTGGCACGCTTCTTCCTTGGCCTCAGATAAGTTACTCACCTGCATGTGCTGATCAGCATTTATCTGAAGATTTAAGGAGGACCCCTTGCTGACCTTCCAAGCTTTCTCTGAATGCAGCTCTTTCCTCTAGTGTTCTGTGAACTCTAGCCCCTTTGGACCCCTCAAACAGCTTCACCATCTCAACTCATAAAGACAGCCAGCCTTCTCAAGGGTCTTCTTCCTCCCCCATACTCTGGAAACTTGCTCCTTGGTGTGAAAATAATAGGGTTCACATGACTTTTTTCTTATTCTTAAGGGATCACTACCCTGCATTGTCTGATGTGCAATGTATGAAAACCAGTGCTTCATATTTTTTTTCTGGAATTTGTCTCAACCAGAAAGATAAATCCAGTCTTGGTTATCCTATTTTGGGCAGAAGTCACGTGTTGCTGTTTTTGATAAGGGGACCTTGTATGTGGTCATAGAGGGGAGAAGGTAGGCTGTAAAGTAGAATTTGAAATTGAGAGCGGGAAGGACACATTAACGAATGGTTTTCCTAAAGGAAGAACAAAGGAGAAATAACGAAAACCTGGGATGGGATAAATTTCTATGATAAAGCATAGAAATTTAGATGCAGAATTCATTTGGTCAACGGATATCATGTGAACTCCAATTACATAATGTGCACCAATCTCAAGTACGTTCTGCAGTCTGGGCCAGGGGGTGGAGGAGAGGGGATGGAGGAGGGTGAAGCGTGATACTTAGCACAGGTCTCCCCCAAATCACCCTCGTTCCAAATCCTCACTTCTGAGCTTTCCATGTTCTTCATAAAAGTGAATGTTTTATAGATTATCTAATGGGTTCTAAAAGCGTCTGTGGTCTGATTCACAGCTCACACTGGTATCTGACATCTGTTACCTTGTGGTGCCTCCACTGATCTTTTCAACTTAAAATCCTGTCATATAACATTACCTAAAGGATATGAGACAAGTGAAAATACAATTTCAATTTAGCAAAGTAAGTGTTCCGTGTTGTAAGTGTTCTGCATGTCACGTTATGGAAGCACAGTGGGTGGGCAGGGGCCCTATGTAATATTTAATGGCCAGAGAAATGCTGCCATAAAGAATTGCCCTTATGACCCAAAGGAATTATCCACAGCATAGACATAGGGTATAGGAGTGGTGAGAAGGAAGGATGTTCTATTAGAGGGAGGAGAATGTGTAAAGATCTGGAGGCAAGAGAATTTTTGGAACTGCAGATGGATTAATAGCGGGTCTGAGAGCTCATCAGAAGCTATACCCTTACAAATACCCTGGATACATTCTAGGGTGTTTAGAATTGATCCTAAGAACAGTAGGGAATCCTAGTGGAGTTTTGTTTTATTTTTTATTTTTTTTAATGTTTTTGTTTATTATTGAGAGACAGGGAGAGACAAAGCATGAGCAAAGGAGGGGCAAAGAGAAGGGGAGACACAGAATCTGAAGGAGGCTCCAGGCTCTGAGCTGTCAGCACAGGTCCCAACACAGGGCTTGAACTCACAAACCATGAGATCATGACCTGAACCAAAGTTGGACGCTTAACCAACTGAGCCACCCAGGCGTCCCTAGAGGAGTTCTAAGTAGAAAAGTGATTGCAATCAATTTTGTGGTTAGAAATCATTCTGATATCAGTGTAGAGAATATAAGGGAAGTAACAAGGCTGTTAGAGTATTTACTGTTACAAGAAATAATATCCTATCCTGAGATAGAAGGAGAACAGTAGGGATGGAGAGAAGTGATATATCCTTGAGAATAAGACGGGAAAACTGCCAGACCTTATAACTGATTAAATATGCAGCATAAGAGGAGCTCCCAGGGGAAACACCCAGATGTTTGTCTTGGATAACTGGATTGATGACCCTGTTTTCAATAAAACAAGTATTACTGGTTAGATGTCCTAAAACTCCCTGTAAAGTTAGAGATAGAAGGGAAGGTTGGAATGGTTTAGATTTGCTTTCATTCACTGAAGATATTGGTCTACTGTGCCAGGCTTAAAGATGGAGAAAGTGAAAGAAGCTGTGGGGAAAGTGAAAGAAACAAGACAATTAATGGGGAGGGGTGGTGGTAGAAAGTGACGACCTTAGGAATTCTTAAGTCCCAATCAAGGTTAGATAACATGAATAAGTAGTGGAAGCAAGAGTCTTGGTTATGATCTTCTTTCGGCAACCCTGGGCACTATGGAAGTAGCATCAGAGAAAGCAGATACAGATGGTGGGTTGAACCCAAGCTGCAGAATATGGGGGTAGTATGGGTAAATTTACAGTAAAGTACAAGATGGAAGGCCATATCTGGGACTAATATGAGCATCTCTAAATGCCTTCCCATGAGCATAGAAAGGATAGGGATGTCAGAATGGGGCCAATGTGGGAATAAAGGCAAAGTGAAAGGCTGGAGGTCAACAGGCTGAAAATGTAAGAGAGTGTGATGAATAGGAGCTAGCCATCAGAGAGCATGTGAGCGTTCAAAGGAATGGCAGTAGTGAAATTCCAATAAGGTGGGTCCAAATGTGATTTCACCTCATTGAGGGTAGCAAGTGGTTGTGAGGC
The DNA here is from genome assembly GCF_006229205.1 of Suricata suricatta. Taxonomy (NCBI): domain Eukaryota; kingdom Metazoa; phylum Chordata; class Mammalia; order Carnivora; family Herpestidae; genus Suricata; species Suricata suricatta. The sequence goes on from NC_043714.1 coordinate 59,119,834, forward strand.
AAGATTGTTGAAAGGGTCATGAATATGAATGATGACATTCCAAATTATGGGGTCCACCGGAAGTCTATGAATAAGGTAAAAGTCATGCTGGAAGTCAGCTATGGAAACAGGGCGGGGTAAGAGCCGTAAGTGAAACTGTGAAGAGCTCATAGTCAGTTGTGCGGAGGAAGAGACACAGTGGTGAAGTGGAGGCGGGGCTGAAAGCTTTCCTTCCTCTGAGTCCAGAGGTATTGCTTTCATTAGAAGGAAACTGGTATTACGGAGAGAAAACAGGTATGGGTAGTGACCATGAGCAGGGAAAACCATTCAAGAAAGGAATTCACTTTCAAGCAAATACCGTGTTACAATAATAGAAGGAACCTCAAGGATGATTCATTTCATTCTACTGGTCATTGTAGAAGCAGGTAAGAGAAGGAAAGCAGGGATAGTTAGGTATAGCAAGGAACGTGCTGGAAGGGACACAGTGAAAAGTTTTCCCCTCAGTGGCAATTTTTTAAATAAGTGCAGTTGGGGCTCTCTGAGTCATTTGTACTTCTGGAAATTCCAAAGTCATTTTAAGTGTATTTGCTAAAATTTGGGGGGCCTGTCATAGTTGCTGAGCATCTCCATAATGAAATTCTTTGAAGAGGTCTTCCCTTTAAATGTTCTTTTTTTTTTAATGTTTATTTATTTTAGAGAGAGAGAGGGAAAGCATGAGAGGGGCAGAGAAAGAGGGGGACAGGATCCAAAGCAGGCTCTGTCCTGACAGCAAAGTGCCAGATGCAGGGCTAGAGATCATGACCTGAGTCAAAGTCTGAAGCTTAACCGACTGAGCCACCCAGATGCCGCCTTTTGAATGTTCTTTAAGTGCTTATGGAGAAATGTTAGGCAGAATATATGATATGACATATGATATATGATATGATATATAATACACAGGAAGATTATTCCCTATTGTCAGGGTCTGCACCCAGAGAGAATTCACTAACGAAACAAGTCAGTGGAGAAAACTTCACATTTCCACATTAAATATCAGAAAGTAATGCCTAAGAGGTGGAGAAGATGGGAGGAATATACAAAGGTTTCACCCACACCCTGTTTTGTGGTTTTTGTCCTAATCCTGCCGCCACACCTATGAGTTTCACTTATTAAAATAATAAAGAGGTAGAATGACTAAAATATGCTGACAATGCATAGAGCTATACACAGTCCCATAAAGGCTAGTACCGACAGACAAGATCAGTATTCAATTTGGAGAATGCCTGATGATGTTTGCTAATAATTTTTCCATCTTGGTCTGTGTATGCTGGTGTGTGTACGTTTGTTTATTTTGGGCTGATCTTTGAGAAGATTAATCTCATATCCTGTATTTCACTTACAAAATGTTGACATTAAAATCAAAGATAAAACAGGGACGAATTGGGGTAGGGAATCTAAACTATACATACCATCCTTTAAAAAAAACCCACTGAAGTGTTTAAAAGACAACAGCACTTCCTAAGTTTTGGACAGGTAAAATCAATAATTAAAGCTTTATCCAGAAAATACAGCCTATACAACATCATGTGTACATGAGACCATGGTATGAGTAATATATAAAAATGAAAAAATACAGCAGTCATCATATGAGCTTCCATTAAAGGAACACTTACCATGGTCTAAGCTCTTTCCACATCAGTGTAATTTGGGTAATCATAGGAGGTAGAATTCTTAACCCCATTTCACAGATGAGCACACTCCGGGCTCACAAAGAAGCCAGTTACCTTTCCAGCATCCACCACGAACAGGTGTTGGAGCTGAGCCACCTGACTGTCCTAGTGATGTTTTAAAAACCCCACTAGAGTCCCATTTGAGGCAGATCCATTCCACTTTTTAGGTGTGCCTAGTGATCTTGATTTCACCTTCTGAGTCACAGTTTCAAGACTTGTAGTTAGATTGAGGAAAGTAGGGCAGGGAAGTTGCGAACGTAGGAGGGGCGGTAGGACAGGTGGAAGAGCACAGGTGGAAACTAAGCGGGCTACAAGAAGCGAATAAAGAGCAGGGCGCTGGCCCGCGGAGGGGTGAGGAAGGCGCAGGAAGGACCGC
>NC_043714.1:59121997-59139216 GCF_006229205.1 Suricata suricatta
GGAGGGAGGCGGCGGCGGCGGCGCGCAGAGACGCAGAGCGGCAGCGGCAGCATGTCGGCCGGCGGAGCGCCAGTCCCGCCGCCCCCGAACCCCGCCGTGTCCTTCCCCGCGCCCCGGATCACCCTGCCCGTCGGCCCGGACATCCTGCGGACCTACTCGGGTGCCTTCGTCTGCCTGGAGATTGTAAGTGGGGCAACCTCGGCGTGTCGCCCCGGGAGCGAGGACCCGCCGCGGCATCCTTGCTTCCCCGGGCCGGCTCCCCCTGCGCGGGTCCCAGCTCCCTTACATTCGACGTGGCCTCTCCCTGCGCCCCTCCGGATCTTGCCCTGTCTATGCCCAGCGCAGCCGGAACCCGGGCCCTCTCGCCTGGCACCTGTTACGCTGGCACCTGCTCCCCCGCTGGCGACAGAAATGGCCCCGAGAGAACGAGCAGACGGCCCGGCGGGGCCCAGGATTGGGGACTTTGAGGGGGGAAGCGTGTTTGGGCTTGGGGCGCCGCGGAAGACCCCCGGCGGCTTGGCCAGGGGCCGCGCTTGGCTAGAGCCAGAGCAGGCGCTCTGGGCCTCGCCTGTTGCTAACCTGCCATTTTGTTGGGTGGTGCAAAGGTGTAGCCGATGACTGAGTGACCTGAAAGCTGCCACTACGTGAGAAGGCGGAGGCGGGAGGTGCCAGGAAGAGAAGGCGGGCTTAAGACCTGGGCCTTCCCACCTCCTTCCCTTTCCATTATTCGTGCCCTTTGGATTGGGGAGAGGAGCAAGGCTCAGGAGGCAGGGAAGGGAAACAGGTCAAGTATGAACCGTGCCCTTGGCAGTTTCTAATAAATTGGGCGTGAGAGTGGCCGGGCGTTGATGGGGGAGGTACCAAAGTGGCTGTCAGGTTCCTCGCTGCCTGCCTTTGCGCCTTCTGGCTTCCTAGCTGGCCCGTGCCAGTGGACGCTTCTCAGCACACTTCTCTGGGCCTAGCAGAAGGTGAGGTCACCTGGCCTGCCGTGCAACCTTATTGGACTAGAGACTTGAACTTTCTTAAAGCAATTTTATGGAGCTGGAAGCTTTTGGAGCTCCTTGTGGAGCAGGGGCAATGTGCAAACCTAAATTGGGCAACCCGAGGTTGCATCACGCCCTGAGAACGGCAGACGCAGAGGGCACTGTTGGCCAGTCCCCTGCCTTCCTGATGTTGTTTGCTCGGTATGGAGGTTTCGGCCCCCTTCCCTCACCTCCTCTGAGTTTGCATAACCTGGATTTGGACGCTTCGGTTTCGCTTTTGTGCTTGTGGGGCCGGCATGCCTTGTGAGCGTTGGTTTTCTGCCCTATTGTGTGAAGGTGGCAAAGGCGTGCTAAGTTAAGTTTAGCTCAGATTTGAATCTGCAAAAGGAGACAAGTGAGTTACAGGCTACGACATCAGTAATCGGATCGTGACTGCGGGGCTGGAAGAGGCTGGTTTTGAGTCTGAGCCCAGTTCCGGAGCATCTGAATGCTTGGGATGAGGCGCGGGCATCCATGTGAGGAGAGTAGCGAGGGGATGGCACTGGGCCTGGGCACTGGTGTGTGTGGAGGAGGGGGAAGCACGCTTAGAACAGTAGGATCTGGGGAGAAAGCTTGTATAAGTTCTGTGCTGCTTTAGTTCCACGGTCCTCAAACGCTTCTCATTTGCATAACTCTTTTAGGAGTTTTTGCCATATCCGCATTCCACCTGTACTAGGATTTACAGACTGTTCACTTCGATTCACTTTCTAAACTTCTGTGTCTACTTTAGCCTCATCCTAAGCAATAATATACATGAATTCTCAAATTTGATACATTGGGTATATATTTTTACTATTTACTCAAGTATATACTTTTGCATTTACATATATGTAAAGACATGTAAGGATTATGTAAAGATATATGTATATATATATATAGGAACTTGTATACATATATTTATATGCAAAGAAGGTTCATCCATGTGCCATCAGATTGAATACTGTGTTAAGGGCCATCTGTGGTCTTGTCACTTTTGGAAACACTGCCTAATTCTGGGGGGAAAAAGTAGAAGTGATTTATTTCCTCTCCCCTGCCCCCATATCTAGCCCAGTAGTTAGTTCTCAACTCTGCTGTATTTAATTACTTGGGCAGCTTTTAAAAATACGGTGACTGACCCAGACTAATTAAATCAGCATCTCTGGGGGAAGCGCCCAGACTCGGCTAGGTTCTCCTAAAAGCTCCCCAGAGGGCTTAGTGAACACATGGCTGGGAACCACCGAGGGCCTTCACCAGGCACCTGTGGGCGGGACAGCCCTCATGCAGGGCTAGAGCTTCTACCCCTCCCCATTCCCATAGGGACTCAGGCCCATAGACGATCCAGACTGCTCCCCTTATCTCTTCAAGTTTTCTTGTTGCTGGAAAGTGTTCGGTCTCCCATGGCTTCTCCTCAGAAATTCCTCAGCCTGTGAATTAGACCTGGCAGTTTACTAGGAGCAGTAAACGCTAGGTGATCTCCTTTCTGGAGGACCAATTATTTTTGCCTCTTCCAGTGTTTCTAAATATCCCCAAGCGCCCTCTCAATTTTTGGCCTCTGTTCAAATCCATTTGTCTTGGTGAGTTCTCTTTTTATGTCTTGTTGCCACGTCAAGCTTGATGTGGGAAAACAGCATTTGACAAGTGGGTGGGGCTATCAGTAGCCCGCTCAGCTAATGAAACAGTGATCTTGGAGTTCACCTCTCCCACCAACTGGAAACTTTGCTCAGAAAATTCAGTCTCACAGATGGTGGCTATGCTTACTGTGGTGAGCACTCAGGAATGTATAGAATTGTCAGGTCACTGTGCTACACACCTGAACCTAATAGAACATTGTATGTCAACTGCACCTCAAGCATAAATTTTCTCGAAATTTACGTTAAGAATTCCATCTCAGTCCCTCTTATTATTCCCGTGCATAATCTCTCAAGTATAAGCCATTTACTGAGAGATAATTCACAAGATGCACACAGTGCCCACCTAACGGCACCAGGTGAGGCAATTTATAGCACCAGCTTCATAAGTAGAGAGTATTGCAACCACGTAGGCATGGTGTGGTGTTTTTGAGGTAAGTGGGGTCCGCTCCCAGATATTTACGTTGTCAGCCCTCAGTTTTTGTACTGAGCTAACCTTCCCAAGGCATGCTTGCCATGAAGAGTTTAATACTGTTATTTTTGCAACGCTAAGCCTTTTAGTTTAGGATGGAACACATCACCTTCAAAGTTACGTTTTCAAGTTCTCTCAGTGTTTCCAAAGTTAGGGTTTTCTGAGTCTTTTGTCAGGTATTGATTGTATGCCTACTGTGTGCAAGGCACTCTTCTGGGGATGGGGGACAAGACGGTAGACCCTTCCTCACCTGAAAGAACATCTGACCTGGTTAAGATGATCTGCCTAAGACTGACTGCCGCTCAGGGACCATGTCAGTGCAGAGAGTGAGCTCCGGCTAAAGCGTTTTCCAGGCAGGTCTGTTTATAAGAAAAGGACGTCGGAGCATCTGTTCTATGGGGCTGAACGAGCTACTTCGGGTCCCTGTCCTCAGTGAGCTTACCTTGTATAATGCTCAAGAGAGATCACATGTAAAGTGTTAAACATGGAAAAGAAGACAGGTCAATGTATTGAATTCAGTGTTGCCTGGTTTTGGTGTTTGGGAAACTATGCACATTCCCCAGGATATTCATTAGCGTTTCTCATTACGGGAAATATTCTAGGGCTCTTATGCACATGCTCGGACCTGCGGTGTTGTGGATGTCCCAATAATTTTCACTCATTCAACAAATACTTAAGAATCTGCTGTGCATCAGGCCTTATTTTATGCCCTGGGAAGGATAATTAACATAGCCCCTATTCTTAAAAGAAATTCCTCTATAGTGAAGTATAAAGTCAAGGAAGAAGTCTCGTGCTGTCTTTGAAGTAATAGAATTGGTTCATGAAAAGTTCTATTGAAAAACATCTGGCTCCTGGGGAGTCGGGACAGGCAGCTGGAATGGGTGTGACCTAGGAGTTTAGTCTTAAGTGATGAGTAGACACTCAATAGACAAGAAAAGCAGGAAAGAAAATTGCAGGTAGAAACAAGGGGATGTGTAAATCCTAGAGACAAGACAGACCATGACATGAAGGTTCTAGCAATTGTTAGTTTGTTTTTGTTATTTATTTATTTAAAAAAAATTTTTAATGTTTATTTTCAAGAGAGAGACAGTGAGGGAGAGGCAGAGAGAGAGAGAGAGAGAGGAGGAAACACAGAATCCAAGGCAGGCTCCAGGCTCTGAGCTGTCAGCACAGAGCCCAATAAGGGGCTCAAACCCACGAACCATGAGATCAATGCCCTGAGCTGAAGTCAGACACTCAACTGACTGAGCCTCCCTGGCACCCCTGTTTTTTGTTGTTGTTGTTTTGTTTTTTTGGGTTTTTTTTTGTTTGTTTGGTTTTTTTTGGTTTTTTTACATGACTCCTAGGATGGTGGCAGAAGAAGGAGAGAGAGCAGAGAGGGCCTGAGGTGTGATTTGCTGAGAACTGACAAGACCAGGTGCCAGGTGGGGAGCTGTTGAAGGGCAGAGACAAATGTGATCATACTTGTGTTTTATTTATTTATTTTTAATTTTTTTTATTATTTAGTTTTGAGAGAGAGAGAGACAGCATGAGCAGGGGAGGGTCAGAGAGAGGGAGACACAGAATCTGAAGACAGGCTCCAGGCTCTGAGCTGTCAGCCCATGAACCGTGAGATCATGATCTGAGCCAAAGTCGAATCTCTCTGATCTCATGGTTCGACTGAGCCACCCAGGCACCCCATGTACTTGTGTTTTAGAAATCTTTGAGTTTGGGTACCTGGGTGGCTCGGTCCAGTCAATCATCCAACTTCAGCTCAGGTCATGATCTCCTGGTCCGTGCGTTGGAGCCCTGCATGGAACTCTGTCGTCTGCACAGAGCCTGCTTCAGATCCTCTGTTCCCTTTTCTCTCTGTCCCTCCCACACTTGTTCCCCCCTCTCAAAAATAAATAAACATTTAGAAAAATCTTTAAGTGGTGAAGTTTGCTTATAAAACAGATTGAAGGCAGAGAGATTAGTTAAGGGACTTATTTCAGTGGTTTTAATTTTTTTTTTTTTTGAGAGAAAGAGAGACAGCCGTGAGGAGGGGAGAGTCAGAGAGAGGGAGACACAGAATCTAAAGACAGACTCCGGGCTCTGAGGTAGCTGTCAGCACAGAGCCTGATGCGGGACTTGAACCCATGAACCACGGGATCATGACCTGAGCCAAAGTCAGATGCTCAACCGACTGAGCCACACAGGCGCCCTTGCAGCGGTTTGAATGAGGGATAATGACAACGACAAATGACATAAGTAGAGAAGAAGAGAGATCTGACCTTTAGAAGGTCAACCAAGTATGTAAAGTTTGACATGTTCTGAAATCATACTGGAACAAACTTAAATAGAAACTGTAACTCAGAGGAATGACAGCAGGAGTTAGTGAGAGAATGATGGGGAGGGAGGGGCTCTGGATCAGGCATGCACAGTCCTGCCGAGAAATCTGGGGGTGGGACTTCAGGTTATTTTAACCTGAAGCTTTGACATTAGACTAACATATAAGTGGTCAGATGTGTAGAGTTTTCTTTTCTTGCCCAGAAAATAGCCTTGAGTTGAACAAAGACATTGTGTGTGTGCAGTGGTGAAGAGGGGCTGTCCGTGGATATGTTTCCTTCTCTGCAGGGGTTTTAGTTCTCTAAGTAGGGTTTTTCATTATCCTTTTTCCTCTGGGTTAGAAATCGCCAGCCATGTGAAAAGAGCCCTTAAAACTGCATAAGAGAAAAAAGACTGATGCCCCTCCCAAAGATTGTTTTTGGCGATTGTTCGCCTTGACTGGCAGCCCCGTACAAAATGTGAAGAACTACAGTACAGAAAGATTTATATCAGGTTCTTGAAAGTCTTGAGCTGCAGCACCAAAGGAAAAGGTCAGGGGATGAGATTTGTTGTGCAGAGAGAGCCCTACAGAAATGTTGTAGCTGGTCGTAGGAGCCAGGGCCATGGGGTATCTGCGTTGATGTGTCTGCATAGAAAAGACTGCGTAACGATAAAGGGCAGAGACCAGGATGGCATACATGTATCGTGCACGTGAGGCACCTCCCAAATGCTGTCTGATCTGCCGGACAGACTGGATGGCATGTAAAGATATTCTAGAGAAACTGGCCAGAGTGGAGAAAGGCAGCCCTGAGGTAGACGTCCTGAGCAACCTTTAAAACGCCATGGTTCGTCTCTGGGAATCTGCAGTCTAACCTGAATTTCCTGTGTCCTCTCTTACACAAAAGGGGCCGCGTCCCTTCATATGTGACATTCTTAACTTCTGTATAATAGCTTTCAGAAGGAGGCAGGCACAAAAGAAGAAAAGAGGCAATGAACGATTCGTGTGGTTCTTGCTGAAATCAGAGCGTCGGCCTGCATGGGCATTTTTAACCCAGGTGATGACTAGGTACCTACAAACAGGAAAGAAGGATTTCTTAAAAACAAAGAAGTCAAAGGCAGTTATAAATAAGAATAAAAAGGAGCCAGAATGTATTTCTCCCCTGTAAGGGTGTGCTTTCCACTTTAGGGTTAGCTTCAGCTACTTAAGAAACTGAAATGGAAGTTTGGGTCAGATGGGGAAGGAAGACCAATAGTAACAAATTCTTCCCAGCATCCTCAAATATATTTTTGAAATTTTCAAGTGTGAATCTAAAAAGTAAAACTTCCTTTGCATTAGCATATTTTGAACCTAGGCCTCTTCTGTCTATTTCCCATTGCTTCCTGGAACTTGTCTTGTTCCCCTTTCTCTGATTTAAAACAAACAAAAACACCTCGCCAGCTTGTAGCTCTAAATCAGAACTGTACCAGGGCTAGGGCAGGCCAGGATTGGTTTGGATGGACATCCGCATGGTGAGAGAACAGATGGGGATTGATGGAGGGCTCGGGAGGGGGTTGGGCACGGCACAAAAGAAACACCACCCTGGTCAAGAGTTCTAGTTGCAGCTGCAGGAGAATAGGTGAATTGAACACATTTGGGGCTCGGAGAAGAGTAAAAATGGGGTGTCACGAGCTAGACTGGCAAGAGCTGCCACCTTCCCCATAACTCTCCATCCCCGCCTCCTGAGCTCTTGCTAGTACAAGATCTGGGCGGGTGTTGCCAATAATAACTTCAAAATTGAGAAGTACATGTTCCTGCTTCACTAGCCTTCGTGCCGGTTTCTGAACACCCACCATGTACCAGCGACTGAGCTGGGCTCCAGACAGCAGGGTGCTCTGAGCATCTCCACTGCACTGCTGGGCACTTTCTTCTAGAGCCGTTCATTGCCCACGCCGGCTGGTTTCCGTTTCTTTCAGGGAAGATGCAGTTGAACATCTTCTGTAGGAAGCACTGTTTTGGGTCGGAGCATACAGAGATATTTAAGCCGATGCTGCCGACTCTGACCTCACTCACAATCCAGTGTGCAAAACAACCATAGGAACCCATGATTTTTCAAATCTGTAGTTGTAAGTGCTACAGAGGATGCACATATCGGTAACCATGGAAGGATCAGGCGATGGCATCCAGCTACTGGAGTTTAGGTATCCAGAGAAAATTTTGATGGCAGCATGCTAGGCAGAAGCATGGACCAGTGTGATGGACTCGTGTGCAGGGAGTGAGAGACAAGAGCCTAGACTGGTGCCAGGAGAAGTGAGCTTGGAGAGACTTGACGGTGGTCCCACGGTGAATGAATTTGTATTTTTGTGGGCTGCCTTGCAAGCACATCTATCTGTTGACCAAAGTATGTTCCCAGTTAAAAAAAAAAAATCTTGGAATACAGGGTTGAGTATAAAGAGCTAACTGTAGGTCATCTACTCATTAGATGATAAATAGTCCCAACACATTGAACACTCTTTAACCATGTTGCCTCATTTGCAGGTACCCAGTAAACCAGCATTTATTAAAATAGGAGGAGTTCCCAAGAGGATAAGATATTCTGAACTTTTTTTTTTAAAGTTTATTTATTTAACTTGAGAGAGACAGTGAGAGAGCATGAGTAGGGGAGGGACAGAGAGAGGGGGAGAAAGAGAAATTCAAGTTCACGGCATGGAGTCTGATGCAGGGCTTGAACTCATGAAACTCTGAGATCAGTACCTGAGCTGACATCAAGAGTCAGACCCTTAACTGACTGATGCCCCAATATTCTGAATTTTTGGAGGGGCACAGACTCCTTTGTGATCCTGAGAAAGTTGTGTCCTCAGAAAACTGCATGTGCACTTTACCCAAATTTGATGTGATCTCAGGGAGTCAGCCCCCCACATCCACCAGGTTACTCCACAGCAAAAGGATAGAAACCCTTTGAGGGAGGCACAGTAGCATAATATCAAGAGCATAGGCTCTGGAAGCCAGGTGCCAGTTCAAGTCTCAGTTCTAACACTGATTGACTGTGGAACTGAAGGCAACTTATTACTGGCTGTCTGCTTCAACTTATCTGTCAAATGGGAATAATAATAGTGATTATGATTCCATGTTTGTGAGGATTAAATTGGTACAAATAAAATGCTTAGAGCGGTTCTTGGAACATACGCATTCAATAAATGCTAGTTAATATTTCTGTTATCCTCATTAGCTTCAACCTCTTAGTCAAACAAACTCTATAAACCAGACGAAGAGACCATTTCTTTTTCCCTCTAGGCTTGCTGGTGGGTTCATTCTCACTGCTACAGTGATGAAATGCTCATATGTAAATTGCAGAAAAATTGGAAAGAGAAGGTTCTATGTTATATGCATAAAGTTCTAAATAATGAAATCGTTCTCCTTCAGGGTAACCTAATCAGTCCTTCCTACTTTCAGATTCACTTACCTTTCCCTGTTCTCATTCCAATCATTGACTAAAAATAGGTCAGAGTAGGGACTGGCCTGTTTACCTTAGTGCAGTAGTGAGAGTGCACTAAGGTGAACGTGTCAGATTGGTCTGAAAATTGTTAGCCAAGATGTTGGAGGGCATGTCTAAAAGTATGCTGTTCGGAAATAAGTGACATTTGAAAAGACAAAAGGTCATTTGCAAAATGAATCCTTTCAAGACCATCCAAACAGGAGAGAGGTTGAGAAGTCTGTCCTCTGGGCAGCCAGGATCATCAGAGGTGCCACCGGCACCACACCCTATTTTCCCTCGGGATTATGGGCTTTCGCCAGGGTGGATGAGAACTTCCACGGCTTTCTTACGGGAAGGCTTCAGTCAAGTCACACTCTTGCTGGAGCCAAGCTGCAGAGATTGATAGATGGAAAGCCACAAAGGAGTCTGTGGTTTGGGGGATGTGTTGCATTTAACAATTGCACTCAACACAGACTTGAGCTCTGCAGGTGTCTGCCAGGGACCCCTTAATTTGAGCGCAGAGGAGAAGGGGAAACTGAGTCACAGGGGAAGGCTGGGATACCTACTTCTAGGGAAGGTTGGCCTTTGCCACATACCTGGAAGTCTGGATGCCTTTTTGTTAGAGCTTGAGGTTCGGAGTCATGAGCCCCAGCTTAGTTCCTAAAAGAAAAGTCAAAATGTGGTGCATTGGGGAGTTTCATATGTAATTATCAGACTTTTCAGGACACCGGAGAGTGATGGAAGGCAGTGAAAGATAAGAGGTCAGAATGTGGATTCAGATCCAAGACAAGAAAACGTGGGCGGGCGTGGTATTCCACCCTTCCTCACGGGGTGTGTGTACTGTGCAGTTGCTGCGATACCTTATCAGCTGTTCTCCCGCAGGGTTTCACCATTTTTGTGCTCTGCTTTTCACCTCTACAATCAAGGCTCCCTCCGAGTCACCTCTACCAAACAGGGATGCTAATATTTACAGTATGGCTGGTAAATGCTCCCAGCTCAGTAACACCCAGGATTAGAGGAAGTGAATGTAGTGATCATGGGTAATATTATTAAAAGATCAGTGATTAGAGATGGAGCCAGCTTGGGAAGCTCAGGAGAAAGGGAAGCTCTTGGCAAAAGGAAGTCATGAAGTGAGGAAGAAAAAAACTGTGTCAGAGCCCTAGTGACCCATATACCGATGTGACAGTCTTTGCAGTGAGGAAGGTGGGACTCCATAGTGAGCCTAATTATGTTCTCTGAGACCCATCCCTCCAATATCTCCCAAAGCCACCATAGTGAGCAGGACTGAAATCTGGATTTCACAGACTTTTCGAGCCAGGGACGTGGGGTGTATTTATGTGAGGGCGGGGCACTCGCATACCTTCCTCCCTCACCCGCCCCCTTCCCATGCAACACACACACACACACACACACCCCACAAATGAGGAGGCGAATCTGTTCTCTTTCCACTAAGTGCTTGGTTTCCTTCCCAAGCCTTTGAGGTGTTGGAAGGGCTGTGATTTTGAGCGAGACAAGAACGGTTCATCTGGACCGCTTCACATCAGCATGTGCTGTCCAAGCCCTGGTCTGCCTTGGAAGCCTGCCTCCCCTGCCTCTTCCCCACGCCTCCCGTCATGTTTCTCCTCTCCTCTCCCGGCCTCCTGGAGCTCGCTGCGTGGAGCTCTTTTTATAGCACTCCCCACAATCTGCTCCTGAATCAGATTTGCCGGTGTCTATTTCTCCCTGATCCAGAGCTCCAGGACACAGAACCTCGCCTTTTTTTTTTCTTTTTTTCCCTGAGTATTCTTCTGCAGTGCTTGGCAGTAGATTTGAGGCCAACTAGTTTGAGATCCAGGCTGGGTTTATTAAATGTCATGCTTCGTTTTGGGGGATCATATAGCCCTTCTTAAGAGTGTCAAATTTATCATAATCCCTATATCATATTTATGCTTCAGTGTCTGAGTCTGCCTCCCCGTAATAAACCTGGTCGGTTTATCTTTATTACCCAGGTTGAATGAATAGATATTTAATAGTGATGTATATTTCTTAAATAGTATTTAAAGAAACTGAAGTTATTTGTGGTGAGAGACTAAGAAAAGGTTACCAGAAAGGATGCTGAGAAAAAAGAAATGATTTGAAGATCTTATCACCCTCAGATATTTAGTAGACAGTGTGGAAGAGTAGAGAATCTTTTTACCAGGAACATAATTTCTTTCATATCAACTAATAAGTTTGTGGTTAAATTTTATAATATGCATTAATATTCATGACTTAGATTTATTTCAGAAAACTTTCTGGGATGATTGTTAATTTTCTTGTTACTTTTTAAAATTTGAAATCAGGACGTCAGATATACCAGCAACCACAACTATAAATTTATTAGATTGATGCCTTAGTTCTCATACTCAAGTGATAATTCATTATGCTTTCAAAGACATTTTTCAAAGTGATAATGAATTGAATGACTTGGCCTTTGTATAGAAACTTGAATTAAATTTGTGGTTTTGACTTTCAGTGACTTGTGCAATTTGGTTATTATCTAGACACTTAAGCAAGATACCCGTGATTACTGTTTGTTAATATGTAGAGCTCCGGGTATTCTTGAAAACTTGGAGTTTTTATACTAAGCAAATATGGGAGAGCCTTCTGCCCACCAGACGGACATGTTTCTATGATATCACCTCCATGGAGGGGGGGGCGCTGATTCCTACTTGCCTTTAGGTTTCTTCAGAACAGGTGTATAGCCCCGGCTTTCGGATCGCCAAATCTAGCACAGTGCCTGAGTGGTAGGAAGGGATCCTTATGTTGGTGGACACATGGCTTCGGATGCAGAGGCCTGTAAGGCGGCTGGCTGCCAGGAAGGTTTCACAGTGCAGTTGGCCCGGATGCCAGGACATTCAACGACAATGCTTCTCAGCAGTGTAACATTCATACAGGGAGCTTGCCCAGGGATGGGGTGCCTGAGCATGGGGTGGGACTCAGGAAAGACTTTTGGGGTGATGTACTATTCAAGGTGAGCTATGAATGGAAGTCTCTCCACTGCACATGGGGAGGGAATGACATTCCGGGCCAGCATGTGTCAGGCCACGCAGATGTGAAAGTGCTTCATCTCTGGACTATGGATTTTCTTCTTTAATGTAAAATGTGAGGTGCTTAGTGGCAGACGACAGGGATGGGATCGACAGACTAGAGCCTAAAGGGCCTGGAAGGCTACACAAAGGACCAGTAGCCTCTCTTGCTTTAGCGGGGGCACAGGGAGACTTGCCATGGTTAGGTTCGTGAAACTGTCCGTCCTCGTACAATCTCACACGTACAAATAGACCATGATAAGGACGGACACATGAGCCATTTCTCCTCCTGTGATTTCTCACTCACCCCTAGTGGCCCAAGCCAGAGATCTGGGTTTCTTTCTAATAATCTGTCCTTTTGCTGGCATGTCCCCTACCTGCCACCACGCCTACTTCTCAGTTTCTGTCTAATCCGCTCACTCTCCTCTGTCCTCCATGCCCACGCCTGGGCTGTGTGCTCTGTGGCTCTAACACTGTCCTCTGTGGTCCCTCAGCCCTGTTGCTCTCTGGCCAGAGAGAAGCTTCTCAATACAAGTTAGATGGTGCTTGCTCCCACTCGGGGGTTCTATGGCCTCCCATTGCCCTTGGAAGTATGCAGGACCCTTCAGCTCAGCGTCCAGCCCTCGCCCGTCACCCGTCCCTGCTGCTCCCCGAGGGCTGGGCTCTGCCCCTCGGCTCCACCAGACCAAGTCCGGGCTCATCTCCTGACCTCAAACAGCCTTCTCCTCCACCGCTACGCTCCCTACCTCGGCCTTTCAGGTTGCTGCTCCCGGGGCATATTCCCTGAGTTTTCAGCTCTGGTATTTGCCCAATTGTGACATTTGTGAAGCAGCATTTTACACACTTACTCGTCTCTTTCCTGTAAGAGACCATGACTTCTGTGATGGCAGAGACCAAGTGCAGCTTGTTTACCATCTTATTCCCAGCACCTGGAACGGTCCCTGAATATTAGATCAGTGCCCAGCACGTAGAAGAATATCAACAGATCAGGTAGACGTTGTTCACAGCAGCTGCGGCTTTTACTCTGCAGATAGGCAACAATCTCACACGTACAAATAGACCATGATAAGGACGGACACATGGCCATTAGAAGTGACAAGTTAGAAAGTCATGGCTGATCGGTGCTAATAAGCTCGCTGAGAAGTGGTGAGAGCGAAAGCCAGAGGCCTGGAGGGTCACAGCAAGGAGAGGAGGTGAGGACCAAGCACAGATGAATTTGTAAAAATGGTTGACTGAGAAGGAAATCGTTAGAAAGGCCACGGGGTCAAGGAAAATATTTGTAGGTGATGGAAGAGTTCCATGTCTGTTCGTGGGTTGAGGATGCGTGTCCAGCACGAAGGCAGGTGCAGAAGCAGGTGTGGCTCTGGGTTAGACCTGTGCACAGAAGCCCTGGCCTTGTGCTTGAGGGAAGCAGGTGTCCCGTGTGGGGAGAGAGGAGAGGTAGGGGTGGGCTCGCAGGGCTGTGTGCAGGGGTCTGGTGTGGGGAGAGAGGAGAGGTAGGGGCAGGCTTGCAGGGCTGTGTGCAGGGATCTGGGGGAGAAACAGAGGTAGGGGTATAAGCACAGATATTCGGTGTTCTGTTACACACTCCTGTGACCTCTTTCTTTGTCCCTTCAGCTGTTTGGCGGCCTCGTCTGGATTCTGGTCGCCTCCTCCAACGTTCCTCTACCTCTGCTACAAGGATGGGTCATGTTCGTGTCTGTGACGGCTTTTATCTTTTCCCTCCTCTTCCTGGGCGTGTTCCTCTCTGGCATGGTGACTCAGATTGATGCCAACTGGAACTTCCTGGTAAGAGATTATTAAGTCTATTTCAGGAAAATGTGAGAAACATATAAATATCTTATTCTGTCCTGAAATGCCTGATCCCCTGTTCTGTCCCTAGTGAGAGAGAAAGGGTGTGACCGCCAGGTCGCTGAGCTACTGCCTTGCTGGACAGCAGGGTCCCAGTTTGTGACATTTCTGTCATCAGAGCTGAGCAATCTATCTGTTACTCCTTTATGAGTTAGGTGACCTTTACTCAATGACTCTTTTATTTCATACAGTCAATGAATCGCATTATAGTTATTGACTATCGAAGAGATGCCTTTGGGGAGTGGATGCGGGGACACATATCTTGAAATTGTCCATTGATTTCTGCTTCAGATGTTAGATACATGTATTCTTTTCAGAAAACAAGGAGCGATATATTCTAGTCTCTAAGTACTTACAAACAGGGTTACCTTATTTTTAATTCCGGTTCTAAATTAATAAGAATTGGTAAATTTTAAGAGTTGAATTTACAGTCAACACAATTTAAAAAATTAACACCATTAAATTGAATCAACTTACTTTCCCTTTTCCCACATGACTAGGGGCCCTTTTTCATGCTTATGCTTATTCATTCTCTGGGACAATTTCAAATGGCCAGTGGAGCTTGAATTCCAATCAGTTGGTGGTTAGAAACTTAAATCAAGCCTTTAGTCAGGTTTGTATTGTTCCTTTCAAGTATGGTAACATTGTATTCACCAGCTTTAGGACAGAGGGCATTAAACAATGTTCTTAGTTACAGAGTGTTAGGGGAGCCATCATCCCAAAGGTTCCTAGCAGGGAAGTCTAGTGAATGTGGCTGCCCATTAACCCCGCCCGGGGGCAAATGGCTAGTGGAAAAAGTTAAGGAGGAAGTGCGGTACAGTGGTTATAATCTTGCACAGGCTTTGAAATTAAGTCTGGTTTGCTTAATAACTGTGTAGCCTTGGGCAAAATATTGAACCTCTTTGGCTTTCAATTTCTTCCTCCCTAAAATGGTAATAATAATACCTCCTCCCTTAGATGCCGTTAAAGAATAATGGAATGAATGTACTCTAAAGCGCTCATCAGCTTTGTGTTTGATTTGTAGTAAGCGATTAGTAATTGTCAAAGTTCCTTAAACACACAAGGCTTGCAGTGGAAACTTGAGAAGCCCTTCTTTTGAGGGGCGCCTGGGTGGCTCAGTCGGTTAAGGTCCCACTTCAGCTCAGGCCATGACTTTCCGGTCTGTGAGTTTAAGTGTCCAACTGCAGCTCAGGTCATGACCTCATGGTTTGTGAGTTCCAGCCCCACGTCAGGCGTCAGACTCTCTGCTGACACCTCAGAGCCTGGAACCTGCTTCACAAATTCTGTGTCTCCCTCTATCTCTGCCCCTCCTGCTCAGGCTCTGTCTCCAAAAATAAATAAATGGTAAAAATAAATAAATAAATAAATAAAAGCTCTTCTGTTGAATTACTAAATTGTACACCTGAAACTAATGTGACACTATATGTTAACTAACTGGAATTTAAATAAAGACTTAAGAAAAACCAGTTACACACACACACACACACACACACACACACAGAGGAAGTCCTGTTTGTGAGGTTGCTGACGCAGTGTGTGCCTACATTTTTGCCTTGATTTCTCATGAATAATGAGAAAATATTTCTAATAAATGGTCAAGGGATGAAGATCAGAAATCTCAGTTTAAGTTATAGATAGATGCTTAGTCTCCTCTCCCTAATTGCCTGGCTTTCCCTCCATAATGTATGAATGAACCAGTCGATGCCTGATGTTGGGGAACACCACCCGGCTCCTTTAGTATTAGGTTCAAAGATGGTGTTTGGCCACCATGTACCAGTATAGCCTTCAGGACTAGCTAATACATAGTCATTGCTCCACCCTGCTACCTCTTCCCCAGTGCTGTGGTCCCATCATCCTGGCCCTTTCTCTGGGACCTTCCTGGACCTCCATTAGGTCAACAATGAAAGGGTTAATGCCTGGAAAAATAGTGAGCCTCCAGGAGCCTGCACTGCCCAGCTCCTTCTAACTGGTAAATGCACATGCTGTACCGATGTTTAAAAGTTTTGCCAACATCACTCCTGGTTTTATTAGACATACCACCTTTTTTCCATTTATTTATTTAATTTTCAAATTTTATTTAGATTCTAGTTAGTTAACATACTCCTGGTTTCAGGAGTAGAATTCAGTGATTCATCATGTACATACAACACCCGGTGCTCATCATACCTAATGAGTTAATGCCCTCCTAATACCCATCACCCATCTAGCCCAAAAAACAAATAATCCAGATATGAAAAGGGCAGAAGACATGAACAGAAAGTTTTCCAAAGAAGACCTCTAGATGGCTAACAGACACTTGAAAAGATGCTCAACGTCACTCATCATCAAGGAAATATGACTCAAAACCACGATGAGATACCACCTCCCACCTGTCAAAATGGCTAAAATTAACAACACCAAAAAACAACAGATGTTGGCAAGGATGTGGAGAAAGCGGAACTCTCTTGCACTGTTGTTGGGAATGCAAACTGGTGCAGCCACTCTGGAGAACAGTCTGGAGGGTCCTTGAAAAGTTAAAAAGAGAACTGCCCTATGATCCAGAATTGCACTACTAGAAAGATACAGACTCAAAGGGGTACATGCACCCCAATATTTATAGTAGCATTATCAACAATAGCCAAATTACATAAAGAGCCCAGATGTCTATCAGCTGAAATGGGCATAGATGTGGTTGACATACACAATGGAATATTACTCAGCCTTCAGACAGAATGAAATCTTGCCATTTGCAACGACATGGATGGAGCTAGTGTGTCTTATGCCAAGTGAAATAAGTCAGTCAGAGAATGAGAAACCCATATGATTTCACTCTATGTGAAATTTAAGAAACAAAATAAATGAACATGTCGGACCGCGGGGGGATGGAGAAAGAGGGAAACAAACCATGAAACACTCTTAAACATCTGTTTCCTTTTGTTTATGTTGAGTCTAATTTTTGATATTGTGTATATCATTAATATCCTTATAAATGTATTAGGTTTCCTACATTTGTGTTCCTCCCCCAATCTGTAACGTTATATCTGTTGTTCAGGCAATAAAATTCAGGAGTGGTTTTTTAATTTTTTAATTTTCTTATTTTTTTTTATTTTTTTAAAAACATTTTTATTTTTATTTTTATTTTTTTACACAATTTATTTTTTTAACATATGCAATTATTTTCTGTCATTTACAATACAATAGTTACAATGGTACTCCAAACAGAAAAGCAAAGTAAAAAATCAAAACCCCCACTTCTATTTAATGTAATTAGACTTATACAGAAATTAGAAGGTTAGGTACCAACTAGTTAATCACCTAATTTCACAGCTATCTGAAGTGGCAATTGTAATATAGCAGCTTATCTATGATACATTCAAGATACATGATACAATTTATTACTTGCCCATAAGCTAAAACACAGACTGCTTAGTACCTTCCCTTAAATTCCACCTCTATACTACAGTATACTTGAGGTCCATGCAAAAAAGTAGCTACTTTTTATA
>NC_043714.1:59139316-59182082 GCF_006229205.1 Suricata suricatta
CCTTCTCACATGCATAAATGAAAGGTTGCACACAAAGAACTAACATCTTTTCAAGCTTCAATAGTAAATATTCTGCTACTATGTATTAAATACTGCATGCTTTGCCCAAGCTGAGATGAAACCACATCATAAATCAATAAGCATTTTGCATTTTCTTTCATTATCTACTAAAAGTCATGCCTACTGCACCTCTAAACATTTCATTAAATCCAATTATACAGCAAACACTCCCAAAAGAAACTTACATTGTATTGCAGTTTCCCTTAACAGTATATAAAATGCTGTGTTGTGACAGGTATCAATTATCCATTAGATACTGAATCAATTTTTCTTAAGCACTACTAACTGCTTGCTTTTCTTGAAGCTAGATCATTCTGAAAATTTCCTGTTAGACCTATGAGTGCGAACATATGGTTTCTGTCCTTCTCTGCCTGGCTTACTTCGCTCAGCATGACACCCTCAAGGACCATCCACTTTCCTTTTAATTTTTTTAATTGTTTAATTTAAAAACAATTCTTTTTTTAATTTCTTCTTTTTTTGGAAGGGGCAATTGAAATGGGAAGACCTCCAGTCTGCAGCATGGACCCCCTGCAGAGTTTATCCTGTGGTTTTCTGAGCGGTGGCAGTCCGCTCGGGGAGGGCACTGTGTAGGGACATGCAGTGCACAGGGCCGCGGGGTCACCGTGCAGCCTCGTCACAGTGGCCGTGCCTTACAGGAGCCAGCTCTTGCCTTCAGGGGTGACTTAAACGCTTGTCATAGTTACAAAGGGCTCCTTTTGTTTCTCTTCTTCTGTGATTTTCTACATAATCAGTTGTTTTTGACCACATGGTTGCTTTTGGTAGGTTTTGTAACCTCTTTCGTGTACTCCTGGCCAGGAAAAGTTTCGAGCCAAGCGTGTTGTGGGAGTTGCCAGCAGATGGTAACAACTTTTAATTGCTGCATTCTGGAACTGTTAGACATTAACTGCTCAAAAGATAGTCATTTCCCCTTGTGGTGACAGTGTAACCTGTGTATAATGCACAAAAGAAGCAAAAATGTGTTTTGATGAAGAATTTATTTTCTAAGTGTCTGTTGTGGGATATTGACTAAAATATTCATAGCTTCTAGCTTTTGTTGACCATGAGACTGAGTTAACATTCATGGTGGTAGATGTCTTCGGTATTTTTCCCCAAGCTTTCTAGCTCCGGTATAAATGGTGAAATAAAAATATGTAATATATGTAGTAACATATATTAAATGCTAAAAACTTGCCTTATTCTAATTTGAGAAAAGAAGCAGGTTTTCATTTTGAGATGGTTTTTCTTTACTGTGTGTGTGTGTGTGTGCATGTGAAGGAAATAACACCATTCTGCCTAACTTTAAACAAAGGATACCATACTTACTTTACATTTATGGAGAAGAGGGGTGTGAAGGAAAGATATATTTTGGAAAAATGAAAGCTACAAAAAAAAAAAAGTCCCGTACAAGTAAACACGTTTCACTTTATTCCCTCACAGCAGCTGGCACACATTTGCCCATTATGGACATCACTTACTACCGTGAATGTCTTGGTCTGTATTTTCTGTCCTGACATTCATTTACTTATTTGATCTCTATGACGATTCCTTATGGGACACTATTTTCTCATTTTTACAGATGAGAAAGCTGAAACTCGGTGTGGCCATCGTCCCT
Organism: Suricata suricatta; assembly: GCF_006229205.1. Lineage (NCBI taxonomy): Eukaryota > Metazoa > Chordata > Mammalia > Carnivora > Herpestidae > Suricata > Suricata suricatta. The sequence goes on from NC_043714.1 coordinate 59,140,989, forward strand.
TTTCATGCTGCCATTGTGGAAACCGGGGTCCCCCTATCTACAATGTAGCTTTTTTTAAACTAGTTCGTGAAAATCTGACCTTGGACTGTGGAGCAAAACATAGGCTTACATAGGAATATAGGGGGTAGTCATTTGTTGCTGGAAAAAGTCAAGCTGTGCTTGAGACCGTTTGCCTGTGGGAAGGGTGAAGATAGTGGGCAGTGCTCTGGGGTGTACAAACACTGGGAAGTCTGGCAGGAGAGCAGGAGTATGCAAAGGAGACTCAGAAAGAAGACGGGGCCATCTGCTGATGGGGACATGCCAAGGACTCAGGACAGGTGGTTCCCAAAGGGTGGTCCGTGACCAGCCACAGCAGCATCGCCTGGAAATTTGGTACAATTAGATTCTCCAGTCCCACCCAGACCTACTGAGTCAGGAACTCAGAAGGTGGGGCCCGTAGTTTGGGTTTTAACAAGCTTTTCAGATGATTCTGAGGCATGCTTACCTTTGAGAACCACTGATTTTTGCATAAGCAGTCTGCGTTGTCCAAAACAACGAGCAAAATGTGTGGAAGACCTTCTTGCACACATTGCACAGAGCAACAGTTGGAATAAGATGACAAGGATGGCCAAATATAGACATGGGGGTGGCTCTCCAGTGGTGGGGCACCTTTACTGAACACCTGATACGTACCTGGTCCTGTACTAGGCCATGGGAGTGCAGTGGTGAACAAGACAGGCCTGCAGTGCTCTGAGAGTTTGTTGCAGTAGGCAGCGGCAGTAAAGAAATGATTACACAACTGATACGTTAATCAGAATGATGGCAGTGGCCAAGCAGGGAATGCTCAAGGCACCAGAAGAACATAACTATCATCACCAGTCCACTGGGAAGCAAACTATAAAGTGGATTTAAAAGTGCAAGAGATTTTTTTCCCTCTGAGAAGGAGTGGAAGAGATCGCCCCTGTCAAAGGTCATGGGCGAGGAAGTAAGGTAAAGCAGGAAAGTCTCAGAGTGGGAGGTAGGTTGACAGTCTTGGTCAAATTAATGAGACGCTGACGAGCAGTCGTGCTATGAAAGTCTTGTAAAAAGTGGCCAGGCACCAGTATAACCCCACTCTACCATCGTCCACTGGGGACTGCCAGGAGGAATGTGACATTGGCTCAAACACAGCAGTGGACCCCAAGCCCACTGAAGCCAAAGCCATTGGCAAATGTCAGGTTCTTTCTTAAAGGGGAAGGCACGCAGTGCGTGAATGCAGAGGCTATGGTCCACTTCTTGCACTGGCGAGTCCAGTTCTCTATATGAGTCAGAGGAACGGCTCTTCCAGGATTCTCTTCCTGAAGGAGCACTTCGAGAGAGAGGCCAGATGGACAAACCACAGCCCCTCTGACTGGCATTGGTCTCGGCCACAGCCGGCACTCACCATCTCCTTCTTCCACAAACCAGCTTTCCCCCCTTGCTCGACACTCACGTCTGCTGGTCTCGGTGGTTAGCCTGGCAGTGTCATCCCAACCGTCCTTCCTGAGGGAGGGAGGGTGAGCCTCTGGTCACCGTGCCCTTGTTTTGCTGCAGTTGTCCGTTTTTAGTCACCATTGGCCAAGGGAGTTCCAAGAGCAGGATCGCTGAGCTCCGCCTATACCGCCCTCCTGCGGATCCGCAGCCTTACCCTCCCTGGACAGTCGGGCAGGCTGCCCTTGTCAACATGGTGATTCCTCCTCTTGCCTTTCGTCCCACAATTCACAGGCAGGAACCATAGCTTATAGCTCAGTGAGACCCTTGTCCTCCAGCAGGAGTATACCCTTTTGGGGACCAGGCCCCTGGACATGCAGAGCGCAGAGTGGCAGGGGCAGCATTCTCAAGGTCATCAGGTTTTTGGGAGTGATGGCAAGTGGAAAACTTCCTGTTTCTACCCCTTGCTTCCCTTTCTCCCAGTAAGGATATAACACCGTGTAGAAAACTCGACCTCCCTATATCTACTGCATCCCAAAAGATTACCACACATTCTCCAAGCTGTGCCATCAGCCAATCGTTCCATCATGCTCTCAGGCCAGCAGCTTGAGAATGGCCCAGTGTATGACACAACTCATGGTCATGGATACATTCCTACCCCGCTGCTGAGAAGTTGGTTCCTTGGTCACACGCTCTGTCGAGTAGATGCCTGTGACTCAGGCATTCTGTAAGTCCCTGTGTAATGGTGGTGGCAGAGGCTATCAGGGAAGGAAGAGCACATACGTACTCAGAATGAGGGTCTGTTTAGTGAGAATGACCATATGCCTTCCAGGAAGCCAGGAGCTCAGTTTTATCAGTTTGCTACCAGGTAAGGATTGGGCTATATCCGAGTTTCAGAGTTGGTCTCTGCTATTGGCAGGTCCAACATTCAGAAGAGGCGGTAGCTAAATCAGCTTTGGCAATTAGAAGTCAGTGCTACTGGCTGTTGCATAGCCTCCTCCTCCCAACCATGGTCATTCCACTCTTGGGCCCATAATGCCAGTAATCCGGTGGTTGGTGGCAAAGGCTGGCTCGCATCAAGTGGCCGGGCCATTTTTTCTATGTGGTATTCCATGTGTTTAATTTAATGTGTAGATGCTTCTGGTGGGCACCACCATGTGACAGATAGATCACACTTTACACCAAATCCCACCTGTCCACCTCCCTGCTCCATGCTTCCTTGTCTCAGAACTTTCAATCTTTTATTCTCCCAGGCCTCTGACCAGCCTGCCAGACCATTGCTTTTCCTTATTATTCTAGGCAGGGTAAGAACAATTCCTATGGATAATTTTTTTTTTGCTGAATGGGTATTACCAAGGCAGAGCAGTGTTCATTCTCTGTAACGCTACTATATCAATAACGGACCATTTGATAGAGGAAAGAAAGTAGACTTTGGAACCAGACAGACCTATGTGGCTTTGAGTTCTCCTTTCAAAAGTTAATCTTTGTATGGCTTTAGAAGAGTTACTTCATTAGGGGCATCTGGGTGGCTCAATTGGTTGGGTGTCAGACTTCGGCTTGGATCACGATCTCACAGTTCGTGGGTTTGAGCCCTGCATCAGGCTCTGTGCTGACAGCTCAGAGCCTGGAGTCTGCTTCAGATTCTGTGTCTCCCTCCCTTTCTGCCCCTCCCCTGCTCATGCATTGTCTATCTGTCTCTCTCTTCCTCTCAAAAATAAATAAACATTTAAAAAATTGTCTAAAAAGAACATTTACTTAATTAAAAAACAAAACAAAAAAATCACTTGTTTGTAAAATGGGAATAATGAATGGTAGTTGAAAGGATGAATGATAATGAGTGTAAGATACCTGGTGTCTGGGAGCTGTAGACAGACACACACAGCAGTGTGTTCATGGGTCTCATCAGTTCACGTAAGATGATGTGAATTCCAGTAGAGTTATGCCAGCAACATACAAAATCACCTGATGACTATTGAGCTGTACGAGAAGTTCCTGTACTGTTTGTAGAAGTCTATGATATATTATTTGCTTTTGTAGAAGTTATTGAATTCTATGATGTCATAGGTCATCTGCGTTCTTCAGTGTATGAGGTAACAATCTCACAGATGAAAATCATTATTGCTTAGAAAGGAAAGATTTAATTATAAATGTGTGCATATTATTATATAACTAAATAATGTACAACAGTAATATAACTATTATCTAATAACTAAAAGAACAAGATGTAATTTTTTTAGGTTTATTATTTATTTTAAGAGAGAGTGTGTGCAAGTGGAGAAGGGGCAGAGAGAGGGAAAGAGAGAATTCCAAGCAGGCTCTACACTATCAGCACAGAGCCTAGTGCGGGGCTCAAACTCACAAATTGTGAGATCATGGCCTGAGCCAGACCAACAGTCGGAGCTTAATGGACTGAGTCGCCCACGTGCTTCAAACAAGGTGTGATTTAAATGTGGTTTTACTTGAATTTTCAGAACAGCATACATTATTCCTTTCTTATGTTAGTTAATATTGATCTCTGTGGCACCTTCCTCTACACTGAAATTTTATATTTTACTATAAAATTCAATGTATCAGAAGGTTTGCCACTATGCCGACGATAGTGAGCTGGTTGATTTTCCTTTGGATTTTGATAGCTTGACGTTGCTCAAGCAGCCAAAGTAAACGGTGAGTATGGTTAAAGATTGTTTGATTAAATGTTCTAACCTTCCTGAACCTAAACCTCATCAACTAAAATGAGGAACAGGACAAAAAAAGTATTACTTATAATTTGTAATTGTAGCTGTCTTTTTTTTCCTCCTCTTTCAGGATTTTGCATATCATTTTACGGTGTTTGTCTTCTACTTTGGAGCCTTTTTACTGGAAGCGGCAGCCACATCCCTGCATGATCTGCGCTGCAATATGACCATGGCCGTGCAGCCGCTCTTGAGCGATAACCAGTATAACATAAACGTAGCAGCCACGGTGAGTGTCAAGGAGGCCAGGTTACTAGCACCCATCTCTCCCCCACGTTCACGGTCCTGTCTCCCAGAAACTCCTCAGGCAGCAGTCGTCTCTCTGATAATAGCCCTTGGCATTAAACATATACTTGCTATTTATCTATATAATCGCCTGCCTGGCAAGTACTGCTGTTACTCCTCGTGTTGTAGACAATGACATTGAAGCACAGGGCTGACGTTCATGTAAGATTACAGCCAGTCCGTGGTCGTGGCCGACGTGACACAACAGAGCTTACTTTGTGAAAACAATTCATGGTGCTTTTTTACTTCCCATAACTCCGGACATGGTCATTCGTCTTTATCTTAATTGTAATTCATTTCAATTCAGTGAATATTTACGGAGAGCCTACTGTGAGGTAGATAGTTTGCTGGGTGTCAGGGACAGGGATGAACAGGTGCAGTTCCTGCCCCTGGAGAAAGTCCCCGCGACTGAGGGGGGTAAATATGCCCACCGGTACAAGAGGTGACACACAGATGAAATACATGGCATGGAGAAATATTTTGAATGGTTTTATCTTCCTTAATTCATATACTTAAGTGAGTTTGTTGTTTTGTATTGATATAGGTAATTTAAAGAAATAATATATTATTTCTGTTTTTATAATCTTGAAAGTGCCAGAAACCCAAATGATTCCCTGACATGTGTTGATATTTAATATGACTACATAGCAAGTTAGTGACCCCAAAGTTTTACTCTTCTGTGCAGACAGCATACGTAAACATCCCAGGACTCCCCGTATGGCCATTAAAATCTTTCGGGAGCAGCACTGCCCTACAGCAGCAGCAGCAGCAGCAGCAGCAAACTTACTAAAATGATAGAAATGTTCTATCTGTTTATCTATATGTTTAATTTGGTGGCCACTAATCCAATTAATTCATGTTAATTAATTTACATTTCAATTTAAACAGTCACATGTGGCTGTGGCTATCCTATTGGACAGAGCAGGTCTAGAGTCTGAGTTTTAAAGGGCGGAGGTGTGGTGATTCTAAACCCTCCTATGATCAGATTCCCAAGCCTGTGTTAGAATTTGTCAGAATTCACTGAGCGTCTACAATGATTAAACTGATTATGAATTGTAACAGAAATGAGGCACGGCTCCAGCTCTGATGGGCTTGTAGTTTAGATCAGTGATATTTAGACTTTATTTTATAGAAAATGAAACTGTTTTACTGAATGAAACCTTACTGAAAACCCAATGAATACAGAAGACAAGAGCACAGATGCTCTAGCTGGACTGAGAGAAGAGGTCCTTCCTTCTCTTAAGCCTCCTTTGTCGGCCTCATCCTCTCTGAGGCACTTTTCATGGAATCCTTATTATCAGAGACCACAGCTAGAAAGCCACTGGTTTTAACAATTTTATGAAGTGAAGAAAAGTTCAGGCTCTTGGAATTGACTTTTTCTTCCACCAAGTGCTCTTCCTATCAGTCCACAGTTCTCACTGAATTTTGCTTTGTTACATCCATCCCCTCCTTTTTAGTGCTGCAGGCTGTTTCCTCAATGCCTCCTGGATCCTGGTAGTGGCACCAAATGGGTCTATTTATAGTTGCCCTAAGATCCTACTTTCAGAGGGTAGCAGGTGCTCAAGGACTTGGTGATCCGTGGTGGATGTCATTCATTTCTCACTAACGTTCCTTTGTCCTAAGAGCCAGTTTTTAATGTTCCATGTTGTGATCCCATTTTGGCTGACTCTCTTCTGTTACTGTGTCCCTGCTACCCTTCCCTCTCTCTGTGCCTAAATGAAACTGCCTTAATAAACCTCTACACACTTTCTTCTATGTTACGTAGCATCTCATTAGTATGCTCCCGTAGAAGTAAATCTTCAGGGGCACCTGGGTGGCTCAGTCAATTGAGCATCAGACATCGGCGTAGGTCATGATTTCATGATTCATGAAACTGCCTTAGTAAACCTCTGCACTCTTTCCTTCTATGTTATGTAGCATCTTATCCGTATGCTCCCATAGAAGTAAATCTTTAGTTTTTGAGTTTTAAAAATACCTAAATGTATGAGCCATTCTTTTGTGACACTATATTGAGTTCCTCACTTTACTTTTTATTTCAAAATACCTGAGAGAGGAAAATTCATTTTCACTAACAATACATATCAACAGTGGTCACTCTCATTCAGCAGACGATGTCTAGATTAGAGCAGCATCAGAGACACACCAGCAGAAGGCGGCTGCGGAGAAAAGCAGAATGGCAACTAGAGAATGGTCATGTTCTATACGTGAATCCGATATTCCCTCTGAGAGCTAGAGTTTTCTGGTAAAGGATCCCTGCACTAAATCATAATGTTTTATCATATTTAATTGCTTCATCTTGTAGTTTTCTAGGGATCATGAATTCGAAAAGGATGAGGATAATATCTACTATTTGTTTTTATGCACCAGATGCACTGATGTACACATAGATGTTGCTAAAGAAATCCTTGTCAAATATAGTAAGGACAGTAATTCAGACTGGAATGCGGGTTTCAGAACTGTCTTCCAGGCCAAATGAATCTATTGATTCATTTCTGTGGGTTTTCTTTGTTTACTTCTAAAATCCATCTCCACTGTCACAGGAAGGAAAGATTTTATACGTCCTCAAGTTCTGATACTTGGACTTTTCTTGGCTGTGAGATCATTGTATGAATAGACACCTCGTAGAGAGCTTTTGAATACTGTTTTGAGAGTTTCACAAATACTTAACAATTGAGTCTAGCATGTGAACAAGTGTTCAAGCTAGGGCTGTCCACAAATCAGAACATTGTTAGGGGCTAGAATGTTTAAAAGAAGGGTTAATGATGTGAGGGGATTAAATGGTAGTACAAATCATCAAAAAAATAAATATAAACCATTTTCATAAGTGTTGAAGTATCTTTAGTAGGTTGATCAGTCTTCAGATAGTTGTTCCTTAGGATGAATGTTGGTTTTTGTTAATTAACGTCAGCGTTATGAATCTGATGTGAGCTTTTGTTTCCTTTTTCTTAGATTTTTGCCTTTGTGACGACAGCCTGTTATGGTTGCAGTTTGGCTCTGGCTTTACGAAGATGGCGACCGTGACACTCCTTAGAAACTAATGGTCCATGTGTTGGTTTCATTTGTCTACTTTATGTGTCTGATCAATTTGGATACCATTTTGTCCAAATAACCTTCCAAAAGCAATTTGTTTATATATAGAGAGAACCTAAGGACAGATTTTGGTTCATTTCTTGGATGGAATTTTAATTTTATTATGATGTTGAACAGAGAAGTAGCCTTTAATTCTATATCTGCCACTTTCCTTTTTTAAGAAAATTTTCCCTCATATCCATAAAATATACCGATATTGTTCATGAAAAAGGGGTATCTCTTTTGTTTGGTTATTGAGTCACCTAAACCTTAATTTTACTAGGTAACTAACATTTCCTAAGGAAAAAAAAAAAAGACACATTTTAAATAATCTTCCCACTGAACTCTATGTCTTTTAGTGTAAAACAGAGGTTGGCACTGTTTTTCTCCAAAGGTCCAGATGGTAAATATTTTAGGCGTTGTGGGTCCTGCAGGCTGTGCTGCAGCTGCTCAGCCTTGCTGGTACTTTGTGAGAGCAGCTGTAGACCACACACCAGTGAGTGAGCGTGCCTGGGTTCCAGCAAAACTTCATCGCAAAGACAGGCAGCAAGCTGGATTTGGCCCGTGGGCTGTGGGTTATAGTTTGCCAACCTCTGGTATAAACCTTAGCTCTATGTTATGTATTTAATTGAACTGAATGGAAGCTATAAAACTAGATAAGCCACATAATATTTAGCCTCATTATGCAATAATCATATCACCTTTGTGTTAATGGTCAAGTGCTTACCCTTGAGGTGGTGGATCGTTGCTCAAGCTAATCCAAGCAGAGTCTTGGGTACAAGAAAAACTAATTTATGAACTAAATCCTAGTTGTCCAATCACACCAAGGATTGCTTAACAATTGAGCAAACCTGTCATCCGGCATTCTTACAGTGACATCCCCAGAGACCATTCACCTCTATTGGAACTGGTCTCTGCCTACTTCTGTCTTCCTTTGCACTTATTTATGCTTCAGAATACAGCACGAACATGGGAATATCCGTGTGTGGATATGTGAGGCTCTACCAAATAGAGTTCCCTGAAGAGTTAACATTTGTCTTCTCATTCGTTTACGTTACTTTGAGTTAAATTTCAGTGGAGTACTAAATATAACTTAAAGTTGTAACTTCTTATGTGTTTTGATAGTAGCCCCTACATCTCTGTTGGTTTGTTTGCATTGGTGACAGATGTACAGAATCCATTTTAAAAACCATCGTTGTCATAACAACGTATCTCTGGCTGAATTGCACAGAAAATATTTGAATTCATCGGTTAGAGGTACCCTGGGTGTGGCAAGTGCCGAAATGGCTTGAATGGGAAGACAAGTACGAGTCAGGGCCCAGCTGCCCCCACGCATCCCAGCAGGAGGCTTATGTCACGCCCAGGAAAGAGGGCTTCTGAGAGTTCTAAATTTTCACCCCTTTGCTTTTTTGGCTGAATCGTCCCCTAAGAATGCCATGTATAAGTCGTGCTGTTAGATTTCATGGGAACATAGAACAGTCCTGAATGAATAACATGATCGAAGCTCAGTGATCAGACGCTGCTTCTATAATAGTCTCCTAGAAAGAAGACTCTTAATCGAGTTTGGTTTGTGACCTAAAGAGGTGGTTCAATATGTGGCAAGAAGAAATCATTCTTACGATGTTAAACTTGTGTTGTATTTCTCCTGTAATACCTGACTTCCGTGGTTTTTCTAGCACCACACCACCCACTCACACCTGTATTGTGAATTGTATATAACAAAGTCATAAATGTGCCATAAGGATATATAGTCTATTCAAGATGGAATCATTTAAAGTTAGTGTGCTAGATATAGTTGTGAGATTTTATTTTTGTTTCCAAAGTATAACAGGTTCATGGTTGGTGGCATTAAATTAAACGATTTCATGAAATGGCTTTGGTGGCACTTTTGTAAATGGGTTGCTTCTAGATCACTAAGAACCAAGCCTAAAACTCATCTGACTGTGAATTCTTATATTTTTAGATTAATCGTGTTCTGGATTTGTGAACTGAGTGACAAAGCACTTGAACAAAAATTATGGCATTTGAGAATTTCTTTATATATGCTGTAGAAATGAGAACGTGTTGGTTGGTTTTAAAATCTGGTAACTCCAGGATGAAAAGAAATTTATTTTATAAGTGTTATGACTCTAATAAAGTATTCATTTGATAACCTTTTTTGGTCATCTATTTTTTATACAATTCACTTTGAAATTTAGTTAGAGGTTTGATATAAACTTGACAGACTTGGAATTTCTAAACTCATACCATATAAAAATTCTGCTTTAAACATTTCTATGTAAAAGATGGTCTCTCAGGAAATGTCAGTGAGCCTTTTCACTTTGACGAAGGTCAAAGAGGTAAGTCTTTGGAAGTCATATTTTAAAGGAAGTTAAAATTATGCTCTATTTTATTTTAGAAGCATTTATATAGTGCTTAATATATGCCAGCCAGTGCTCTAAGCATTTTTTTTCAAATATTAGCTCACCATTGTCATCGTGATAACTCCATGAGGCAGATAATATCTCCTCTTAAAGGGGAGGGAACTGGGCAGCTGCGTGGCTCAGTCAGTTAACTTTCTAACTCCAAATTTTGGTTCAGGTCAAGATCTCACAGTTCATGAGGTCGAGCCCTGCATCAGGCCCCACGCTGAAAATGTGGAGCCTGCTTGGGATTCTCATTCTCACTCTCTCTGCCCTTCCCCTGCCCGTGCTCTCTTTCTCTCAAAATTAAAAAAAAAAAAAAAAAAAAAAAAAAAGATGAGGGAACTAAAGCAGACAGAAGAAGCAACCAGGGTCATGTGCCTGCCAGAAGGAAATCTGCCATTGAACCCTAGTAGTCTGGCTCCAAAGTCCAGGCACTGAATGGCTATGTATCCCTCAGTTCACAATTTTATGTATTTATAAAATATGTACATACTATATAAATATATACACATATAAAATATACATTATAAAATATATACATATATATGACCCTTTCCCCCCCAAAGGAGTTTTTAGCAGAATGCTTGTGTTGGATGCCATCTTTTAGAACTTTTTTTATCATAACAAAGGACTCATGAGTTTAGCTGTAAGAATTTAAGCCAAACCTGCCATAAAAGGGAAAAGTTGGGCAGCCTTAGCCTGCAAAGGTCCCCAGAGTGCTTGACTGCCTGTGTCTCTAGTCCACTAATCTTGGCATGGACTGTAGGGCTTCAGTCTCCTCCATTGCCTCCATCAACGTCAGCTCCTCACTGACTCTCACATCAAGAGTCCACTCTTTCCTGAATCAGTGTGGCTTTTTGATCAGCCCTGGAGCTGACATCAGAAGGGGTCTCTAGTTTGAGATTCCCCCCACCATCCGATCTTTATACATAAACTGAATTTCTGCCTCTGCCTTTGCCAGAATCTGGAATTCTAAGCTATGGCCACAAAGATTCTTATCTTTAACATCATGATGTTCAGGTTTGTTACTAAATGAGCCAGTGTTAGGTGGCAATGTAACAGATTCATGGGGGAGGGGTCCAGAGATAACGGAAGGTAATCACCTTTAGATCATGTATGGACTTTGTGTAATGCTCTGAAAGTTCAGCTTTTTGAGCGAGTACTCCCTGTGCCCTGTGCAGTAGGTCATTACTAGTTGCTTTCTCTGGCGCATTCTTCTCTCAAGTATTTGCATGACTTGCTCCCTCACCCTCTTTGGGTCTTTGCTCAGTTATCACCCTGAATCTCATACCAGCACATTCCTCCTCCTCCTCTCCTGCATTTCCCCTAGGCACTTACAGCACACATTTTAAACAGCATAAATAGAAATAGCATATAGTTTATGTACTTACTGTGTGAGTCCTCTTCTCTTCTAGGACGTAAGGCTTATGGAACAGAGCCGTCTGTCTTTATTTACAGCTCTCTCTCCAGTGCCTAGAAAAGAGCATAGCAAAAAGCAGGTACATTGAATTAGCAAATAGATGAATGTTCTAGCATTACCTACTCTTGTGCTCTAATCGATATACTCTATAAAAATTGATCTTGTTAGCACTTGCAAATATCTGGTTTAAAATGGCTGGGCATTTTTCACCTAGCTCTGGATGTGTTTATGGTGAAGTCTACCTTATAGGTCCCCTAGTAATTAAATATATGTGTATTGTAAAAATGTCTTATCAGTCTTCTACAGCAGAGGAGCCGTGTGTACAAAACTGAGGCAGCCCATGTAAACTCAGATCATCATTCCAGCCTTTTTCATGACAAAAGATGGTACTGTAGAATCAACTGATGTAGTCCTCAAAGCATCATCAGAACTAAGAATTAATGGTCAAGGCTGTCATTTTTCTATAATTATGATGGGAGAATGGAGGGCTATGGCTAGTGGTGTTTGCTAAAAGTGACAATAGTCACTGTTTTAAGACTAACAAGAGGTGGAGTTATCTGTATATATCATGTGGCATTTTGATTTTTTATGTGTCCCAAACTCTAAGCTTTATCCTTGGATATGCATGAGAGGTATTCTAGGTGAAGGGTATTGTTGAATTTCCTATATACAGTTTCATGTATCACTCTGAGTATGTCTTCTGTCCTGAGTCAATGTACAGTTTCGCCAAAGCGGTGAAGTTCTGATGCATCCATGTACTGGGCCACATTGCCTTTTCATGAACTTGCGCATGTTATCGATTATTAAATATGCCATCTTACTGAGTACCCTAAAACCTGTGTGTGGAAAAGTTTTGGAATGTCAATAAACTCATTTATTTATATACATAAGTATATAAAATATTTAACATTGGTTAAAGATTTGTTCCTTTTGAACCATTTAACTGTTGTCTCAATTTTCTACCATGCATACCCCTATTTACATATATGAAATATGTGAATGAGCGTCACCTTATTTTAACTATTAGTAAAGCAGTTTAATTTTAAGTCAAAATATAGTTAAGGTATTTTCTTATATCATGCTGTGTCATAAATTTATTCTGAATATTTCTTAAGGCACATATACTCATTTTGGAGGCCACAGGAATGAATTGGTCATTGATCCAGAGGTCAGATTTATCTGGATTTATCTCTTCTACTGGTTTGATGAAAGTGTTGAACAAAATCAGAGAGGAAAGTGTCTCATATAGGGTCTGGCAACCATAGACATTGTCTTTCATCAATATCTTTGCTTTGGTTCACTGGTGAGGTATGATAGCTACTTCTCCATTTCTTTTGAGTAGAAAGTTGCCTGTCTCTCAAAAACTAACTCTTGGTCAAAAACTAACTCTTGGTCAAATAAATTTTTATGAAGTGAATATAGTCTCAGCAGATGCATAGGATACTATGCTTTTTCCCATTGTGAGATGAGGAAGGGTTGCCTCAGACAGTTTTTTTAAGTAGTTTAAGAAGTTTTTTCAGTGTGCACTAGGAAACTATAAGTTGCACATCAAAGGCATAATTTCATGGATATTATTCAGCATGAAACTAAATAAACATTTAAGTAGGAAAAATATTCTATTAGGGGCTGTACGACTTGAATCACTCTAAGTTTATATACTCATCTACAATGGTAATCATATATACAAACCTGTGGCAATAGATCCTTGGGGAGGACCAATTCAAGATAGAGTTCAAAATACAAGAAATTGATTGGAGGTAATGCCTATGAAAGATAAAGAGAAGAACAAACAAGATTAGGTAGAAAGAGTTTCAGACCATGTTCTAGTTATGAGAAAGTCTCAACCAACTTAGAAGGAGCTCCTGCACCAAGATCGCCCATAGAGAAGTCCCACAATAGCTGGGAAGAATGAACCCTGTACCAACCCGATGCTCAGTCACTGGCCTTGGATTGCCCAGACAGAATGTGATCTCAGCTCCTCGGCTTAGAAGCTGAAGGAAGATCCTAAGGCACCTGCAACTGGAGGCTGTCAATAAGTGCCCTCCTTGGGGATGGTGACCTGTGGGAGAGCGGCATGGCACACTTGGTGACTGCCACTCTCTGCCCCTTGTGCCATGTAAGTCCACTCCTCTGTATATGTCCCGGGCATCTCTTCTCCAAGGTTCCAGTGGGCCTCTTGTCCTCAGGGAAGAATTAGAACAAGGAAGTTAAACTACTAGCTCCATCACTGCAGTTAGTCTTGGGGTCATCACTGGTACTCATAAACTCTCTGTCATTATCCATTCTGACTTCCTAGCACCTTCCACCAATCTCTCCAGGTCTTCGTCACTGATTTGGTGTTGTGACCCAAATCCCTAAGAGGTCTAAATTCTTGGCAACAGTACTTTTTACAGGTATGACTCACTGCCTTTGTCCATTCACAATCACTGTTGGGCAAGGAAATGACAAAAAGGTGCCTATGTGTATCACCTGAGTTCCATACACATTCCTCCCTCTCTCCATTGTGTAATAATAGCCCTACTCCTTCCTGACCAGGATCGATTACCCCTGCCAAGATGGTAAATCCTTTTTGCCTGCTGGGTTCTAAAATCCTAAATGCCTCAGCAGAAGCCACAGCTTATGAGACCTTTGCTTTGTCCCTGGCAAGAATAAACTTCCCTTGAGGATCTGAACAGTAACCATGCAGAACCCAAAGTTGCAAAGACAGACAGTCCCAAGTCCAGAGCGAGTCATGGGGAGTGATGGTAAATGGAGCTACTCCTGTTTCCACCCTTTTTCCCCAGCCCCATGAGTTCTTTTGAGGACACGGTGCCTTACAGGAGTTTTGGATTCAATGCATATCTGGTGTCTAGGAAGATGACTCCCCACCCTCAGAGAGTATTGCCTCTGTGCTGGGGCTTCACTCCTGCTTTCAACAGGCCATTTCAGGCCAGCTGCTTTTGTATGGGGCATAATCTCTTATGATGGATGACCACAGTTTGTTGGCTTGTTTTCCCTGTTTATGGACCCAGCACTCCATAATGTTGTGCATGAGTTTGTAAACATTCTCAACTTAAGACATTTTTCCTTTCACAAGAGGTGCATGAGACAAACCCCAAGAAAACATAGGAGTAAATCCTCAGGACCTTGGATTTAACAGTGGCTTTGTGGATATGGCAAAAGAATAGATAAATTTAACATCAAAATTCAAAATTCTTGTGCATCAAGAGACCCTGTCCAGAAAGTGAAAAAACAACTTACAGAATGGGAAAAAAATTGCAAATCATATATATGGTATGGGTCTAGTATCTAGAATATAAAAATAACTCACAACTCAACAACAAAGAGCAACCCAATTTAAAAACAGGCAAAGGACTTGAAAGGACTTTTCTCTAAAGAAGATACACACATAGCCAACAAACACATCAAATGATGCTAAATATCATTAGCTACCAAGGAATGAAAATTAAAACCACAGTCAGATAGCACTTCACATGCACTAGGGTGGCTGCAACATTTTTTAGAAGAAAAATAACTAAATTGGAACTCTTATTCATTGCTTATAAGAATGTAAAATAAGGGGTGCCTGGCTCAGTTCGTGAAGCACCCAACTCTTGATTTCAGGTCCATCGGGTTCCATGCCCAATGTGGAGCCTGCTTGAGATTCTCTATCTCCCTCTGCCTCTCCCCTGCTCATGCATCCTCTCTCCCTCTCAAAATACATAAAATAAGTTATTTCTTAAAAAAATATAAAATGATACTGTTACTGTGGAATGACACTTTGGCAGTTCCTCAAAATATTTTAGCAGATATTCATAGAATTATCACATAACCCAGTGAGTAATTCCATTCCTAATATATACCCAAAAGAGTTAAAAACAGATATTCAAACAAGCACTTGCACATGAATGGCCATTGTAGCACTATTCACTATACTGAAAAGGTGGGAACAACCCAAATGCCCATCAACAGATGAATGGATGAACAGAGGTGGTCTATCTATATAATGGAATATCAATAAGCCATCAAAAGGAATACACGCTAAATGTGGGTGAACCTAGAGGACATTATGCTAACAAGACAGACACAAAAGGTCACATATTGTATGACTTCATTTATATGAGATCCTCAGAATAAATCTAGAGACATGAAACAGAATAGTGGTTGTTAAAGGTTAGGGGAAGGGGCGTTGGGGAAATTCTTTCCCCTCCCCACTGTGAGGACACAGTGAGAAGATGGGCTTTCTGCAAGCCAGGGAGAGAGTCCTCGCTGTCTCTGCTGGGCTGGGGTCTGGGACCGAGGACCTTCAGAACCGTAAAGAAATAAATTTCTGTTATTTAAGCCACTCAGTCTGGAATTTGGTGGAGGCAGTCCCAGATGACTAAGACAAGACGATGTGCCAGAACTGGGGTCTGCTGCAGAGCTCTTTCCTGATCTGGGTCTCACTCAAAGAAGTTTCCTTTTTATATCAACCAGAATATGGATCAGAACAATATTCCTACACGTGGAGTGTACTGACTTTAGAAACCCCAGAGAAAACCATGATAATTTCATCTTTGTGGTGAAGAAAGTAAGATGCAGCAATTTGTCTTCTTTAGAAGAGGTGCCCCAACATGCCGCTGACAACTACAAGTGTTATAAGAAAAGACAGTTCCCTGAATCTTTGCTGGGTTTTTCTCATGCCCTCTGGGGTGTATATTCATACCAAGGTCTTAAGCTGGCTCTTGTGCTCATCCTGATGGCATTAATGTCATGTTCAGCAAAATGTGGTTATGTCTGGAACGTCCGGATCTCTGCAGACTATACCATGGCACATAACAGAAAAGTTATGCTAGTTCTGGACAAATCTGAGATGTGTATAACTATCTGATCCACATGAAAGCCAACTGTTTCTGATCCCCTTTTTTGATCGGATGGAACAAGCTCCTTCACCATACCAAGTGCCCGACACCTTGTCTGGCATGCCAGCCACCATCTGGACCATTCTATGGTCTTTATGCTTCTGATTCCTGTGGAGGCCAAGCTGCTGAATTAAATAGAATTATGTTAGGGAGCCTCTCCCCTGCATCCTTAAAATCCTAATGATGGCACTCATCACTCATCTCAGTCATCTCCCTTCCCCTAGAATATAATACACACACACACACACACACACACACACACACACACACACACACACACAGAGAGAGAGAGAGAGAGAGAGAGAGAGAGAGAGAGAGAGAAATTTTGTATATTCGCTGAGGAGCTGTGCAGTTTCAGAAGCTTCCACTTGTGCTCCCCTTCTATGATAACTCTTAATCTATAGACCAAGGATCCAATATGAAGTTTACTCTAATTGCCAAGTATGGTAAATCCAGTTATACATTTAGGAACAGAAAGATGATAAGCAGGTTGGTTCACACACATGGTAGGTTCTCCGTAAGCTGGATTTTGGCCAGAAACTTATTGTCCCCAGTATCAAACAGGGATAATAATCATGCTTGAGACTCCAAGCATTAATGTCAACTCAGTCCTTCTGTCCAAAGGCCCTCAAAATATCTTGTCATTTTCCTTTAATCAATATTAATCACTTGGAGAAGGATCAAGGGTATTATTATAGTGTACATCTGCCCTGGTGTTGTGAGGTTCTTCTTTGTGGAATTAACCTCTTCAGTTATTACGTTTCCAGGTCTGAAAAATGGGTTCAGGTTGTGAGGTGAGTGAAAAAAAAAATGAACAATTGCCAACAGTTTCATGGTCATCCATTTTCTCCTTTTTTTTTTTTTTTGACTGGGTTTTATCAGCAGTACTCTCATTGGTTGCTCATCGTTTCGGCCCCTACAGAAGCCATGTTCTGGTAACCACCTGTGGAAACTTCAGTGGGTCAAGGCTCTGTGGTGGCCTCTCCCAAAATTTACAGCCTCCTGGATGTGGGTGGGTAAGTATCACCTGGATTCTATTGCATCATGGCTCCTTCATCCGTATTTCTTTTGATGAGCCAAGCTCTGTAAATGTCTTGCCTACCCACAGTTCTGTTTTTTAAAGGAAATCTATTAATGACCTTCTTTTTTCTTTTTTTAAATGTTTATTTATTTTTGACAGACAGAGAGACAGAACATGAGCTGGGGATGGGCAGAGAGAGAAGCAGACACAGAATCTGAAGCAGGCTCCAGGCTCTGAGCTGTCAACACAGAGCCTGACATGGGGCTCAAACTCACGAACTGTGAGATCATGACCTGAGCCAAAGTCGGACACTCAACCAAATGAGCCACCCAAGTGCCTGCTGACCTTCTTAATGATGTAGAAAAACACTAGCAAATACTATGGAATATTTATTATGTGCAAGTCACTAATCTAAGAGTATTAGATGTTTCACATTTAATCTCCCCAATAACCCAAGACACTCTTACGATCACCACTTTCCAGGTACAGGAACTGAGGACACTGACATTTGGAGGCTTGTGTAAGATCATGCAGCTAGGGGCACAGTCACATTTCAAACCTAAGCAGCTTGGTCCAAGAGCCCAGTAAGTACTCGTATTCAAAACATTTTTAAAGATTACAATTCTGAACCAAGTGCAAGAAGTTGAGTAGATACACACTTGTAGGTGTTATCATAGCCATGAATTTGGTCAATAAACACCAGAGAAATGCTGGAATATTTTTACAGTGAAACACAAGGTATTTCCATGGATCACCAACTACCTCTTTTTTTGCCCTTCGGTCTGGGTCAGCCTTATAACTATCAGTAAGTACTACAAAGCATACCAGGCAATAAGTGTATCAGTGGTGGAAATGAATGCAATATCGGTGTCCCCGGCTCTATTGAGTCCTACCTTACAGCTTACTGGTTTGGAGACAAACCTGCCCAGAACTCAGATGAGTTCTGGTCACATACTAGATAGCTCTGGGGCATCCCTGCTGATCAAATGACTCTAAAGCATGACTTCATTCCAACACTGGGACACTTTCTTGTGGAATGTGTTTAGTCTGGCTTTATATTTGCACTACAAAGTCACAAGTGAGAATTCACTTTCTTTCCTGTTGGTTTTTGCTTTTGATCCCTTGGCAATTTCCATTTCTATGAAATTCAGGTTAGTCTAAGAGCATGCAGTGCTAAAAAACCCATGTTCACTTTTCTTTTAGCTGTTTTTCCATCCAACCAGAAGAGGGCAGTCAGAGTACACGTTAGAGACTTCAGAGGCAGCTGCTTAAGGGTGGGGAACTTCAGAAAGATTTTCCACTTTAAGATGATGTACTCTCCAGTCCCTTTCCTCAGGGTAATGTGCAAACCCAAAGTGTAAGGCCATATGCAGCATGCTGGTGTGAGTTAGGATCTGAGAGCTATGGCCTCTTTTGAGCCACTGGCTAAAACATAGTCATTAAAAAGCATAGATAGCAATAATTGTCATCAGAATGCCTGTTTCCAAAGCGGAGAGGGGCTAAAAACATCAGTGTCTTTCATGTCCTTGAGATACTCACTACATTACAATGAAATGTCACCTTTTCAACACCTTTCCATCTCTTTCACTGTTAATCAAAACACAATTGTGGGACATACTCACTGGGCTCTGCTTACAAAACTTGGCATGACTTCTTTTTTTTAAATTTTTTTAATGTTTATTTATTTTTGAGACAGAAAGAGACAGAGCATGAGCTGGGGAGGGGCAGGGAGAGAGGGAGACACAGAATCTGAAGCAGGCTTCAGGCTGTGAGCTGTCAGCACAGAGTCTGACAGGGGGCTCGAACCCACGAGCTGTGAGATCATGACCTGAGCCGAAGTGGGATGCTTAACTGACTGAACCACCCAGGTGCCCCACTTGGCCATGACTTCTACTGAGTTTAGGCATTGCTCTTCCAACCTTCACCTAAAACCCTTGTGGTGATTGAATTGTTAATAACAACACACACTGAAGGCAGTCCTGCATTTCATGCAAGAATCAAAACTATTTCTAATGCTGCACCTTGTAGTAGACTTTCTCATTCCACCTTCACCTTCTTGATTGAAGTCCCTGTTATTATCACAACTATCTTGGATGGGTGGGCCATGAAAGAAACAGAGTCGGGAGCCAGGTAGAACTTGTTTCATATTTTGGCTCAGTTGTGAGATTTAGAGCCAGTCCCCTAATTTCTGGGCCACTTTTTTTCTCCAGTCTGGCAGATGAGCAATGCTCTGCTTTTACTGAACAGTAGGCTTGAAGCAGAAACCACTACTGCTGTTGTCTTTGCCACTGTTATTTTGACTGAAGTAGTAAGGTACAAACCAGCAACATCCTCCCAAAGGAGGTAGCAGAGACTTTGATTTGTTCTGGAAATACAGACAGTAGCCCGAAGAAATCTGCTGTTTATCTAACAACCCTATTTTCAATGTCAAGGACATAACTTAATTTTTGTTTCATTCACCAAACAAGGTCATATTTCTCAAATTTCCCTTTTTATACAAAACCTTTTCCTTCTATATGTCTCTTCTTTTCAGGAATACGCACCAAAAATAATCAGAAATAATAGCAAAAGGTGTTTTTAGTATTTGTAGTTGACCCTGAATGTGTGTAATAGTTACCTTAGAAAGGAATCTAGTTTGGTCTTAAAGAAAGAATGTTTCAACAAATACCACACAAGTAATGAAAATCTTTCTTACATGCTTTGCATATTACGTTACGTTTTACATATGTAAACTGCATGCAGAAATCAATCTATCAATTTGAACAAAACACTTTGACAGGTAGAGTTTGTTAGTTACAACAATCTTCTAAAAAGCAGATATGATTCATATCCTACTGAGAAACTGTTGTTAATGGATCATATCATTAGCATTAAATAGAGCTCAGGAGACAGATTTTCAGACTCATAGTCTAGTGCTCTCACTTCAGTACAGCCCTACTTCGGGCAATCTAAATAAGGGTGGATTTATAAGGGACTCACAGGTGTACCATCTTTGTTCTCAGCAGGTGTACTAGTAGCTGATGTAACAGCTTCTGACCACCTTCACTACTACAAAATGTAGCAGATTTATCAAAGAGCCTGGCAACTAAAAAAAGCAAATGCTTCCATCTTTAAAATAATGACACTTTGAGTGGCTGTTTAGCTGTTGGAAGTCACAGTGAAACTCAGCAAAACTGAGGACTATCTAAGTGCATGCCATCACTTGGATGACACAAACCAGGATTATTTATTACAAAAACTGAATTCTAACTATCTAGTTTTTTCAATATGAATGACTAGCATTTGTGTGTTTGTTAGTATACCCTTTATGCTCAGGGAATCCTAAAGAATGAAGGTGGCGCTGGCATCCTACCTAGGGCTGATACTTAATAAGAGATTGCTAATAAGAGTGTTAGAAAGGAATAATACATATTTTTAACCATGTGCCACAATATCAGGAGCCAAGTATACGGCAGAGCAGTATGCTAGAAGCCCTCCTTCTATTATTTCATTCCATCTTCATGACAATCCTATGAGATAAGGGTTGTCATTATTAAGCCAGTACAGATAAGAAGGAGAAGGCTCACGGAGGGCCCCTCTGCATAAGCCAAAGACTTTTGCAGGAAGATAATGAGAAAATGAGGTCACAGTGGAGGTCAGGAACAAATGATAACAGGCCTTGCGTGATAAGCTGCAGGTTTAATATTTTATTCTGTAAGCTCTGAAGAAACACGAAGCAGTGTTTTAGTAGGATTATTCTAGCTGCAATGTGTAAGGGCAGATTGAAGGAAGAGAGACTGAATATCTCCTGCAAGCTAGTGCTGTAAATCAGGCATGGAGAGATGATGGTCAGGGTAAGAGGAATAAGGAGAAGAAGGAAGGAAGAAAGGTAGGAAGGAAGGAAGGGAGGAACGGAGGAAGGGATTCCCTTTGTGATGGGGTGTGTGGTGCTCAGAGGAAGTTACCAGGATTTAGAGGCAGAGAGAATCAGGACTTTGGGTACTGATGTAGAAGGAGAAAATGAATATATCAGATTCCTAGTGGTATAAATGTTGCCTTTTAAAAAATCAAACTCATATCAAACTATGCTTTTACTCATAAATGTGACATTCTAAATGAAACAAACAAATGAAAAGTCTTTATATTTAAAACTCTGCTGGCCCTCATATATTCCAGATGTTCCATGGTTCTGAGTACGTGATAGGCTTGTAGTACTTGAGGCCCAAGTAATGAATTGAGGCCACGTGACCTCTGAGATTAAAGATTGTTACTGCAGGGGCACTTGGGTGGCTCAGTTGGTGAAGCAGCTGACTTTGGCTCAGGTCATGATCTCATGGTTCGTGGGTTCAAGATCCATCTTGAGCTCTGTACTGACAGCTCAAAGCCTGCTTCAGATTCTGTATCTCCCTCTCTCGCTACCCCTTCCCTGCTCACACTCTGTCTTTCAAAAAATGAATAAAACACTAAAAATTTTTTAAACAAAGATTGTTACTGCAGAAGAACCTCACTTATCCTGAATGATATATTAGTTGTTTGAATCATGGAAAAATTAACAAAGCATTTCCTAGAGTTAATCATCCAACATTTAACATTTCAGGAAAGCAAAACAAAAACAAAAGCAAAAAAAAAAAAAACATTGAATGCTTTATAGGAGCCTTAATGTGTGTGTGTGTGTGTGTGTGTGTGTGTGTGTGTCCATTCATTCCTCCATTTGACAAAAATCTATTGAGGGATATTATGGGTCAAGCATGTTTTTAGGCAATGAAGATATGAATTCCTCTGCCTCTGCTCACAAGGAGCTAACAATATTACAAAAGGAAATAGGCATCAGCCAGCACGTTTAATATATAAAATAAGCGGAGTGCTAAAGGTGTGTAGAGAGGACACTAATCCCAAATGGGCGTGATTAGAACAGCAGGTTTCTAAGCTGAATCTGAGTTACAAATGTAAGTTAAGTAGGCATTTGAGGAGATGAGCAGTTTTAGAAAGTAAGGATACCAGGTGCAGAGGAGCAAAAGGCAAAATGGCTTGCGTGTGTTGGGAAAGCTACAAATAATTCCTATGATTGGGACATGGTGTGAGAGCCAAAAAGGCGTCTAGAAATTAGAGGTTCGGTCACCTGGAGTTTAGTATCTATATAAAGAAGTTTGGACTTGATCTTGAGGGTGAGGAAAGCCACAAGATTTGATGCAGGGTCATAACTTGATCAGATATTTTACTTGAGAAAGATTTCACAAATACTGATAGAATAGGTGGATTGTAGTAAGTGGTAATTGAAAACAGAGAATTGAGTTAGGAGGCCACTGAGTAAATTCAGGCAAGAGATGATGAAGTTTAGAATAAGAGAGTGGCGAGTAAATGACGGAGAAAAAAAAGGCATTGGGAAGATATATACTAGGTATAATTGATAGAGCTTGAGAACTCGATTCTGTCTCGAGCACCTGAATTAAAGGTGATACCTTTCACTAAAGTAATCTATGGGAGTGAGGTTGGGGGAAAGGAGAAGTAATAAATTCTATTTGAAACTCATTCACACATTTGAATTTGGAAATGCCTTGCCAACTACAAGTCCTGATCTCAGAACCAAATAAGCTAAAGACAGGGACAGCTTTGGAGATGTAAGCATACGAGTGGTAGGTTATGCCTGGAGGTAACCTCTGGCTCACCAAGGAGAAATGTGCAGAGGGAAGAGGGAAGAGAACACTGGCACATCAAAGTAGATGGAGGAAACACAGCCCCAAAAAGAAACCAAAGGACACCATCCAGAGATTTAGATACAAGATGGCTGGACACAAGTCAGTGAAAGAGACACCTTGGAAGAAGGACCAACCCATCAAATGCCATAAAGGCATGAACTTGATGGTGGCCATTCAGTGGAGAGCCTAAAGCAATGATGAGAACACAGCCAACCAGCCAAAATAGGTAGGAAGTATTTATGTCATAGTCACTGAACACCTACAAGAGACTAGGCACAGAGGGAAAAAACAAGAGAGTAAATTCTATGTCCCTTGACGTTAAGAAAAAGAATTCAATTCATTCTTCAACATACCCAAATTCCATGTCATTCCTTTGTCTTATCCAAAGTGATGTCAATCAGCTCTGGTACCTATAGGTCCATAGTACTTTATCCACAACTTTAAACTCCAAAAAGCTTTGAAAACTAAATGTGTTTTGCTTTGTTTCAAGAATCTGACCCGAACAAAACAAGAGACTATTTTTAGTCTTTATTTGTCCCTTAATGTGAACATTGATATGTTTTCCTGCAGAAATACTGATGTAGATGATTATGGGTGCTGTACTGTATACTATTTATGGTAATAAAATATATGGCACACGTTCTTTATTTGCTTCTTAAAATCTCCCCTCCCCCCACCAATAACTGAATTCCAAAACACATATGAATCAAGACTATGGACATCTAGAATTAAAGCACTTTATTAAAACACCTCAGAAAATATACATTTTTCTTCTTTCTAGATTAGATACTTCTGATGGGAGCCATATATAATATTTATTTTGAGTGTGAAACTTTCTGGCAGAAATCAAACCATTGCACCAAACAATAGTCTATTTATTCCTCTCTATGGCAACTATCACCACCGGGCCAGTGCATTCACTCCGAGTACTCAGCAGGGACTGGAGGGTGCTCCTCGGCTTGAAAAGAGATGTCCTGTCCTGGAATTGACCTCACTCCCCTGAGCATTCTCTTTGCTTCCTTCGCTCGATGGCCCAAGGTCTGCTGGCTCCCTTTTCTGCTCTGCACCTGGGCCTGCTTCCGTTTTCTTTTCCATGAAATCTTAGGCCAGGAGAATCTTCCCATTCTTATTTGGCAAGCTTGGGATCATTACCATTACAGAGCTGGAAGAAAATTCAGAGAGAGCATTGGGTTTAGTCCCCCTCCTTTTAGAAACAAGGATACTGAGGGGCAGAAAAGTGAAGGGACTTGGCCACATCACCTAGGTAATTTATGACAATGTGAGGACTTCAATCCGGCCTGCGATTTCACTTTTCCAGCTCAAGGGAGCCAAACATCAGATGATGGGGTGCCATAGGTTCTGTAGTGGACATTTTTGTTTGACTTTGTTTGTTTGTTGGATTATTTATTTTATTCTCCAATTTTCCTCTGGGATATCACTTTCCCATCTTTATCCCTCTGGTTCAAGCAAAATGTACTCAACTCCCTAGTTCCATAGGTAGTAAGCACCTAACTGGAGGCAGGCCAATCACAGATATGAGCTCCCACCACAGTCAGACAGAGATCTGGGAAGCTTCGGAACAGTTACCAAGAGAAGGGCATATGTGCATCTCTTTAATCCACATTGGACTTCCATGCCACCTGGGACCACGTGGCCCAGAGCTATTTAGAGCCATCTTACTATCACACGAAGCCAAGAAGGGAAGCCAGAGCCTAGAGGTGGAAAGACAAGGTGTTCTGATGACACTGAGTTTCTAAATTGTCCCATGCCTGAACCCCCTCTACCTCTGATTTTTTCAGTCACGTTAACCAATTAATTTCTTCTTTGGTTTAAGCCCACTTGGAGTGGATTACCTGTCACTTGCAAACAAAAATTCCTTACCACATAACATGACCTTTTATAAAGTCTCTTCAAATACTGTCTGTTTGTAGTTTGATGATTTTTTTTCTAAAGGTCTGGTATTTTTGGAATCTCTGAAATTCAATAACTTGCGGACTTGAGGTGACGTGAGGAAATACACAGAGGGAAACTCTTGTGTCTCAATAATACATTATAGTTTCTACTCTACATAAATGGTAGCATTGCACATTTTACCAAAGTCTGATGTTCTCATTTTATGCTGGGTGTGTGACTCCATTTGCTTAATTTGAAACTTACGCAAGCATTCTAACTTTTTATGTTGCAAACTGAGCTCTGGCGTTGGGCTTTTCTGTTTATTTGTGTTTATAAAATCATCATCTCTTGTTCTTAAGAACAAGAAGAGCTAAAAGCTTTCTTTTTAAGCCACATAGTTTTTTTTAAAAAATAAATAAGTCTCAAGAGGTTTTGTAAACTTCAAACCACTGTAAAAGAATAACATGGTATAAGCTAAACGTAAATGAATTAGAAATTTCCAGATTAAATTTACCTTCAAATCCACATGCATTTATAAACCAAAGGGAAATTTTGATATCTTAAAAAAGCCCACAGGAGAGTGGGTAATATTTAACATGTTGGTCTCTGCTAAATTAGGCTCTTTTTACTGAATAGTTCTCTCCTTTGCATATGGAAAGGCCTCCCAAACAAGATGCTTGAGTAAAATCAATGAAGAAGTCAGTTCATGTAGCACTGCTCGGGTGAGATGAGCCAAAGTCACAAGGCAACTTCAGGTTTAGGAGAAAAGGACACGGTTGCTTAAAGACACCAACAGTGATGGATTGTGCGCATCTTCTTTTGAAAGGAGACTTCATCCTCTTATTCAGTTTCCAAACCACCTGCCTACTCATTTCTATTTTCATTCCTGGCTTTGGCCACCTGCTTCTCCAACTTTATGCCACTCTCCCCTTTCTTACTCCAATGTGCTATATATCATGCTCCTTTCTGTATCTTGAACTTGTCCAACTCTTTTGTACCTTGAGGCCTTTGCATTGCCATTCCCTCTGTCTAAAAGACTCTTTTGATGACTCCTTGCAAATTGGTCCATATGCTCTTCTCAGAGGAACCTTCACTGCTCATCTTATGTGCATGCCCCATCATTCTCTCTCATATCACCTTATTAACTTCCTTCATAACTATCATCACAATTTTAGGTATCTTATTTATCGACTCTTTTGTCTGTCTCTTTTTTTAAAAATATAAGCACCTCAAGTGAAGAGATTTTTTTGTTGTTGTTTCTTTACTGCTGTATCTCCAAAGCTGTGAATAGCACCTGCCACATAGTGTACAAACAATAAATATTTGTGGAATGAATGAGAGGGTCAAGGAATGAAGGATGAAAGTGTACAAATACGTTCCTTCACCTAAAGGATTATTTATAGAAGGGGAAGGTTAATGTGCTCAAATATTAGCTATTCTAGATAAGGCTGAATAAGAAGGCTTCTCTCTATTTGTTCAGTTTCCATTAAGTTCCATTAAGAAAAGCAACATGAACCATGACTTTATGACCCATAGCCTAGTCTAAAAAAATTCATACTTCTTCATGAACGGTTTCACCAATGACCATATACTGTTTAACTATCTCTACAAATTAGGAACAATCAAACATCCAGAATTCTAGGGTCCTAGAATGAGTTCTATGACTTTTCCACCTTAGACCTTCTTTTAGAGATGAACCAGCAATACAGTTTACCCTACGTTTAAGAACAAACACCAATTGCCCAGAGGAGAAGTGACTCAGTATTAATGGAAAACAGGAAAGATATCAGGCTGGATATCATCCAATGTAAGATCAGTTATTTAAAACAATATGTCAACTGCCCTTCTATCTATGTGTCCTCACAAAATAAGTTGAACAGAAGCCATAATACATTGTTTTATTTAGCTCTATGACAACTCAGGGGCACCTGGGTGGCTTGGTTGGTTAAGTATCTGACTCAGGTCATGATCTCAAGATTTGTTGAGTTTGAACCCCATATCAGGCTCTGCACTGATAGCTTGGATCTTTTGTTTCCCTCTCTCTCTGCCCCTTCCTTACTCATAAGGGCTCATGCATGAAGGCACACTCTCTCTCTCAAAAATAAACATTTTTAAAAAGTTAACTTTATGACAACTTGGAAGATAGAAATAATAGGCATTTCATATCCCTATTTTCTATGTGAGACCCTAACCTTTGCCAATTTCTCAAACCAGGAATTCTGAAGACAAGATCACTAGTTGCTACTGAAAGACAAGAACATTCATGGTATCTGGAAGCTCAGTGAAATGAAAGGCAGTTTTAAGAAAGGGGATAATAAGGAGTTTTTCTCCATACTTCTCATGTAATTAAAAATCCATAACTTATTGTGTGCAAAATTCATACTGGGTTTGGTGGGTAACATAAGGGTTTGTAAGACAAAAGTCTCCTGACCAGGAGCTATCAACGTAGTTGATAATATCAGACATGCACACATAAGAGGTTTTATAGGAGTGCAGATTCAGATCATTGATGCCAAAAAAAAAAAAAATTAGAAGGAGGTGGAAAAAAGAAGGCATCAACTCCAGACTGGAGTAGACAATGAAAGTGTTTCTTGGAGAAAATGGAAATTCAGCTCAGCAGAGCCAACTCAAACACAAAGATTTGGTGGATAAAGTCTTCACATAAACACTGACAAGGGGGAAAGTATGCCAAACTTCAGGAAAGAAACTGACTTGGACAAAGGGTCTACCTTGGTGGAAAGAAACTGGGTTATAAAGAACCTTGAAGCCAAAGGGTGCCTAGATGGCTCAGTCAGTTGAGTTGCTTGATTTTGGCTCTGGTCATGATCTTGTGATTATGAAATCAAGTCCCACATCAGGCTCCTTGCTGAGCATGGAGCCTGCTTAAGATTCTCTCTCTCTCTCTCTCTCTCTCTCTCTCTCTCTCTCTCTCTCTCACACACACACACACACACACACACACACACACACACACACACACACACACACACACATCTTGAAGCCAAACTACAAAGGTCAAGGTCCCTATTGGTGTCATTAGAGGCAAACATATATACAACAGAGGAAGAGGAAAGTGAGTAAAAGGGAAAGATGTAGATAAGAAATGAAGGAAAGAAGAAGTGAAGAAAAGGAGAGAAAGAGAAAGAAGAAATGTTTTATAGTAGAGGCTGAAGCAGACTCCAAAATTGGTCATTTTTCTTCAAGGACATTTTATTACATTATTCGTTACATTATTTTGTAGTTTTTTTAAGTGCTTATTTATTTTTGAAAGAGAGACAGAGTACAAGTTGGGAAGAAGTGGGGAGAGAGGGAGACAGAATCTGAAGCAGGCTCCAGGCTCTGAGCTGTCAGCACAGACCTCAACACAGGGCTTAAACTCATGAACCAAAGATCATGACCTGAGCTCAAGTCAAACCCTTAACAAATTGAGCCACACAGGTGCCCCTAAAGACACCTCATTTCCTAAACCGAAAACAGCAGGACAGACGACTGACTGTTTTAGAAAATTCTGGATGCATAGCTGCCATGTCCATAGGTCAGACTATTTATGTGTACAGCCTTCAAGGCATGTGTTTTTAGGTTAAAGCCGGATAGAGTTTTTGTTGCTGTCATTGTTTTCATGGATACATGGATCCTTCAAGCAACTGTAAATCACAAGCACATCTTCAAATAAAATTAAGCTATTCTTGGAGACATCCACCTGGTATCTGGGATTGAGGGAATGAGAAGCAGGAATAGAAGCACCAAGAAATTGAGACTAGAATTAATGTCACCTAGTTTGGGAGAACAGAGAAGAGATCACCAGAGGTGGACCTGAGAAGTACCAGATGAGGACCTTGGCTGGCAGGAAAAGGGGAAACAATTATTGAGGGCCCCATAGGATGTGTACTGAAAAATTTGTTCTTTTGTCTTAGGAGAATCCCAAGAGGGATTGTTATAGCCCCTCATTCAAATGGAGGGAAAAAAATAAGTAACTTATTCACAGTCACATGTTAAGTGGTAAGTCCAGTCTGATTCTTAGCATTGGTGGAATCCATTTTTTTCTGCTCACCCCCACAGCCATCCTTTCTTTTCAACCCATTACACCTCTTGCCAGGATTCCTATAGTTGCTCACCAAACAATACCCCTGACTACAGTCGTGTCCTGCTACTGTGCTGCAGCCAAGTGAGATTATCAAACCAGAAATCAGATCAACTCACTCTCCTGCTTAAACCTTCCAAAGAAAAAACATGTCTTCCTCCAACCAGAAGGCCAGACTCCTTAGCAATGGCTGTAAGTGGGCCAACCACAAAATGGGTGGTCCAACCATAACATGTATCTTCTTAGGGGGCGCCTGTGTGGCTCAGTCAATTAAGCGTCTGTTCTTAATTTCTGCTCAAGTCATGATCTCACAGTTTGTGAGTTCAAACTCCCTGTCAGGCTCTGTGCTATCAAATTCTCTCTCTCTCTCTCTCTCTCTCTCTCTCTCTCTCTCTCTCTCTCTCTCACACACACACACACACACACACACACACACACACACACTAAATAAGCTATACTTTTTAAAAATATATCTTCTTTTGAAAGTGAAGGGGAGGCTACTAGAATTAACTTGGGACAAGAGGCAGGAATGAGGACTGTCCCAGGTATATAGGGACATGTGACCTTTTACTAGAGAGCCTTTCATGATCTGCTCATTACTTTTCTATCCCACCCTTCACCAATTCCCCATGGCCTTCTTGTACTCTTGCTGTACTAAACTACTAGAAATCTCTGCATCATGTTCTTTTCACTTCTGGGGTCTTGATATACACTTTGTCATTATTCTCATCCCTCTTCACCAATTTTTCTTCACCCAACTATCCTTCAGAGCCAGATTTCCTCTAAGAAATTCCCCCAAACTCTTTGAGGTTTGATTCAGTGATTTTTTTTTGGTTTCATTTCACCATGTGCATGCCCCCAGGATTATATTTAATAGTACTCTCATGTACATCCTCCCTTTTGATTGGATGCTTCTTTACTGTGATTAAACACCTAGCACATAGTTCCATTCCTATCATACAGCAGGCATTATATAGAGGCATTTAATAAATATATTTTGAGTGGATAGATAGGTAAATGGATAAAGGAAAGGATAAAAAAAATTAGTTATTTTCCAAACTTGTAATCCACTGATATGATTCAGTTTTCATTTTCTTCAATGTGAATGATTTCCTAGCCTGGCTCTGCATCTGAATCTGTTTTCAGATATTGGGACTAAAGAATCTGTGTTTTTAACAAGATTTCTGGGTGGTTCTTATTCGACCCTAGTCCAATTGGTCTGGATTTAAAAAACTACATCTCTGCCATGACCACCTGATAGATTTACTTTGATCCCATACAGTTTGTTCTAGTGGAGAGAAATATTAACCTTCTATTTTAAAATTAGAAGTTATTTGCCTTGGAGTTATTAGGTTACAGTATCTGCAGTCTCAGAATCCTCGGTACACTAATGTTTTCTTAAAAGGGTTCAGTATGCCCACCTGATATGAAATGAACAAAGATACGTCTATTCAGATATGAATCCCTGGGTTCCCATTCCAGATATCCATATCTCCAATCTGGGAGGTGGCTCTCATTGGCTCGCTCCTATGGTCAACATTTTTAAGATAAGAAAGATTCCTTAGAATAAGCCAGCAGCCAGGAGTGGGGAGAAGGCAAGAGTTCTCCACGGGGAATACATTTGCTGAATTTTTTCAAATTGCCACATTTCCTATCTTTAGCATTTGAAAAATATTGACTGTACTGAAAAGTTTTAAATTTATGGCAGGTTACTAGGTATTTTTCAGTGTAGCCTGATCCAAGTACTCCCTTTGAAGTAGTGCCTATAATATAGTGCACTTCACCAAAGAAGAGAAAAGAAAAATAGCCTGTCTCCTTGAGAACAAGAGCAAACGGCTTGCAGACAGGAATTGAAAGCCTACTTTTGAGTAGAGGAACTGAGCTGTTCAGCATGAGTGACCACCAAAGCCATAACCTACCTCCCCACCTCATGCAACCACAGCTGGGAGACTCAATGGAGCAATGACCTCTCTGCTGACTTCGCAGTCAACCTCTGGTCTATCAACCTGCAGAGAAGAAATCTCAAAAAAGGAAGAGCTATTGGAACTCTAAATAAAGGCAGGAAAATGAAGGTCAGAAGGCAGAACCCACTGCCTCTCCTGCTGCCAGTTTGTTGTAAGTGTTGGACGAAGCACTCAAGTTCTGGGCTCACTGTTTTATCCCTTCATAAAAATAAGCCTCACAGCACTTGCCCAACATGCCAGGCCTAATGACCACAATTCAATGCCATAAAATGCTTTGCATTCCTTAGTGATGGCTGCCATAGAAAAGGTCAGGATACCAGCCTGGGCTTGTTTTGTTCCTGGGATTAAAATTTTGAGATTACGAATTTGACATTATTATTTTTAAAAACTTCTCATACAAAGCTAAAGATAGATAAATAGCCATCTAAGGCTTTGGTGACTTCACCCCTAGGCACTTGGGTATACTATGGATGAAGTATAACGGAGAGGCTCTGGATCTCCGGGTAGTGGGAAATTGGTGGTGATAAAGCAGGAGGGTCTCTATAGAGAGTATAAATTAGAGAACAATTGAAAAATGAGTAGTACATCAGGGCAGGAAGAAGCATAGGTGGCATTTAAAAAGGGAAATGAGTATATTTAAGTAGAAAATCTAAACTAGGAGAGAGAAAAATTCCGATGTAGAGAATCTGAAAGAGGTAATAGGCATTTGAAAATGTCAAGCAAAGATCTTGCTCATCGGTCCAGTTAAAAAGATTGAGCATGTATGTTTTTTTAACTTTTTATTTTGAAATAAGTTTATATTTACAGAGTAGTAACAAATAGTAAAGTAAGTTCCCATATAGTGTTCACCCAACTTCCCCTAATGTTAACATTTTACATAACAATAGTATGATGATTGAAACCAAGAAATTAACATTGATACAATACTCTTTTTGTGAATTTTTAGAAGTTTATTAATTTATTTGAGAGGGAGAATGAGAGAGAGAGAGAGAGAGAGAGAGAGAGAGAGAGAGCGAGAGAGAGAGAGAGAGAGCATGAGCAGGGTAGGGGCAGAGAGAGAGGGGGAGAGAGAGAGAATCCCAAGCAGGCTCCACACTGTCAGCTCAGACCCCTGTGTGGGGCTCAAACTCACAAACTACGAGCTCATGACCTGAGCAACACGGAAGCAATACTCATCACTCACCTACAAACTTTATTCAAATTTCCCTGGTTTTCCCACTGTGCCCTTCTTCTGCAGGAGGATCCAATTTAGGATCCCACATTGAACTTCATTGTCGTGTCTCTTCTGTCTCCTCCAATTAATGGCAGTGAGTCATCTCTTTCACTACCTTGTCATTTTCAAAGAATACTGGTTGTTTATTTTGTGGACTATTCTCAATTTGGATTTGTCTGTACTTCCTCATGTTAGATATGAGAGAGGAGGCCAGGATATCACAGAAGTGATGCCATCCATGGGGCACCTGGGTGGCTCAGTCGATTGAGCATACAACTTCGGCTCAGGTCATGATCTCACAGTCCATGGGTTTGAGCCCCACGTCAGGCTCTGTGCTGATAGCTCAGTGCCTGGATCAGATTCTGTGTGTGTCTCTCTCTCTGCCCCTCCCCCACTCAAGCCCTGTTTCTCTCTGTCTCAATAATAAATAAAAACATAAAAATTTTAAAAAAGAAATATTTAAAAATTAAAAAAAGAAGTGATGCTGTCCAGCTGTCCATGCCCTTCTCAGTGCATCAGATCAAGTGGACAGTATGTCGATATGTCTGATCACTGGTGATATCAACTTTGATCACTGGTTAACCTGGTGTCTGTTGGAGTTCTTTACTATAAAACTCTTTCCCCATTGTAATTTATGAGTAGATTATGAAGAAATATTCTGAGATAATGCAAATATAACTTTCTTTAAAAAAAAAACTTTGTGTGCATAGTGCAGTTTTAGGGTCACAGCACAATTAAGGAGAAGATAGAGATTTCCCATAGACTCCTTACTCCCGCACACTCATAATCTCCCCCATTTCCAGTATCCCCCACCAGAGTGATGCAGAGCACAATGAACAACCAATAGTACAATGAATGAAGATACATTGACACCTACTAATCACACAAAGTCCATACTTCGCATTAGGATTCACTCTTGGTGGTGTACATTCTATGGGTTTGGACAAAAATATAATGGCATGTATCTATCATTAAAGGATCATACAGTCTATTCTCATTGCCTTAAAAGTCCACTGTGCCTCACCCTCTACATCCCAACCTCTGACAATCCTGGCTCTTTTTATTGTCTCTAGGCTCGCCTTTTCCAAAATAGATATGGTTGGAATCATAAAATATGTAGCTTTTTCAGACTGGCTTCTTTCACTTACTAATATACATTTGATGTTACTCCATGTTTTTTCATGGCTTGATAGCTCATTTCTTTGTAGCACTAATAATATTCCCTTACTAAATATACCACAGTCTATCCATTCGCCTACTGAAAGTCCTCTTGGTTGCTTCCAAATTTTAGCAGTTATGAATCAAGTTCCTATAGACACTCATGTGAAAGTTTTCACATGGGCATAATTTGTCAAGTCTTTTGTGTAAATGTTAAGAAAAAAGATCACTGGATCATATAGGATGTTTAGTCTCATAGGAAATTGTCAGAATGTCTTCAAAGTGTGCCATTTTGTATTCCTGCCTGGCAGTGAATGAGAGTTCCTGTGGCTACACACCCTCCCCAGCATTTGGGAAGGTCAGGGTTCCAGACTTGGGGCATGCCAATAGGCATATAGTGGCATCTCATTGTTGTTTTAATTTGCATCTTTCTGATGACATATAACGTATAGCATCTTTTCATTCAAATATGCTTTTAATCACATACTTTTGCTCACTAATTTTAACATTTATCAAGCATTCTTATGTGCAAAATTACTGCTGTCTGTTTTGCTTAATGATAATTTTTCTATTTCATTGTTATTTCTACATTTACTAGGAGTATAATATTGTTTTGGTGAGGCTTAAGGAAAAGACTTTCTGACACAAAGAGCTTGTACTTTATGCCAAGAGCCTTATTCTAGCCCTAGGATGAGGAGAAGAAGCTTCACATTGTATTTGTGTTCTTTTTACCAAAGATGGCATTTGCAAACTCTCCTAATACTTGGTATAAGAATTCATCATGCCCATTTAGGACATAAGTGGAATTTTCATTTAAATGGGCACAGACTGAAATAGCAACTTAATGATAAAAGTTAAATTCTTATATTTTTAGGTCCTTTCCTATTTAAAAATTCAGCAACTAATCTTGAATTCCATATTCAATGCTAGCTACTACAGTAAGCACTAGGGATATAGTACAGACTAATACATACATGTTCTCAGCCTTCACAGAGTTTTCGGTAGAACAAAGAAGGCAAGTGATACTATAATGCATTGAAATTGCAGTGAGTTCATAATTGGCAACTGATCTGCTCTATAAGGGTGTCTCAGGCAAAAAAAAAAAAAAAAGCTAAAACCCTACTGTATGCTATTTATAAAGATAGATAAATAAGGGTGTGAGGAACTGAGAAATCATGAGGCTGTGGAAACCATAAAGGGAAAATCTTTGCAGCCCACTTGAAACATCTGAGAACCATTAATGCTGACCAGGGGAGCAATGGAAAGTCACTTCAGAGCTTCTAACAGAGATGCAGCAGATTTGTGTTGGCAATATCCAAAGACTACACTGGCAGGCTGTGTGCAGGCTCGTTACTACTGGGGTGATAGAGGCTATGAAGAGACCATTTGGGAGTTTAGTGAGGCAGGACAGGCAAGAGACAAAAGTATTTCAGACTTAGGTAATGACCCTGTAAGTGGAGAAAAGAGGGAAGATTCAAGAGATGCTAAAAGGTAGGATAAATCTGGGGCACCCTAGTGGCTCAGGAAGTTAAATGTCCAAATTTTAGTTTTGACTCAGGTCATGATGTCATAGTTTGTGGGTTTGAGCCCTACACTGACTGTGCGGAGCCTGCTTGGGATTCTCTCTCCTCTCTCTCTGCCCCTCCTCTTCTCTCTCTCTCAAAATAAACAAATAAACATTTAATAAATAAAAGGCAGAATAAACCTGGACTTAGAACTGGATGTTAAAGATGGGGCCGTGTCTGTGGCCACCCCCAGGACTCTGGCTTGGACAACTGAATACACAGTGGAGAACTCGCTGAGATGGGGCAGGTAGAGGAGGAAGTTGGATAGGGAAGCTCATGACTTTAATTTTAGACATAAACAATTTGGGAAGAAGCAAGTCTAAATGTTAAGTGGAAAGTTGAATATATGCGTCCAAGCCCCAGGAAAAAATGGATGCTGTGTCTGTGGATTTTGAGATGATTTTTTTAATGTTTATTTATTTGAGAGAGTGTATACATTTGCAAGTGGGGAAGGAGCATTGAGAGAGAGAGAGAAAGAGGGAGGGAGAAAGAGAGAGAGAGAGAGAGAATCTCAGGCGGGCTCCGTGCTGTCAGTGCAGTGGGGCTCCATCACACAAACCATGGGATCATGACCTGAGCCAAAATCAGGAATCTGATGCTTAACTGACTGAGCCACCCAGGTGCTCCTGAATGGACACTTCTGGTCAGTCTTCATATCAAATGGTCTTTCAGCAGCCTTCTATCCAGTTAGCACCTCCCTCTGTTCCAGTTAAGGGGTTGCTGTATTACAAAGTGCCCAGAGACTTACTGACCGAAACCAACTTATTGTCTTCATAGTTCTGGATTGACTGGACTTGGCTAGATGCTTCTTGCTCACGGTCTCTTATGCAGACGCAGTCAGATATCTGCCAGGGCTACCATCATCTGAACGTTTAACTGGGGTGAGCCCACAGGACGGATCATTCACATGGTTGGTGGTTCATGCTGTCTGTCAGCCAGGGGGCGGGGCTCAGCCGGGGCAAGCTCCTGAAGCATCTATGCATGGCTTCGCATGCCAATGTTAAATATGCTCTCTCGGGGCCCCTGGGTGGCTCAGTCCGTTAAGTGTCCGGCTTCGGCTCAGGTCATGATCTCGAGGTCGTGGGTTCAAGCCCCGTGTCGGGCTCTGTACTGACAGATACCTCAGAGCCTGGAGCCTGTTTTTGGATTCTGTGTCTCCCTCTCTCTGACCCTCCCCTGCTCGCGCTGTCTCTCTCTCTCTCTCTCTCTCTCTCACTCTTTCTCAAAAATAAATAAAACGTTTAAAAAATTAAAAAAAATGTTGTCTCTCAGCTCCAAATCTACCTTTCTCTGCCCTTTTTTGGGATATTGCAACTGGACCCTGCAAACAATTCCTCATTGCCAGCTAGTGAAATGTCAGGCTTTTCACAGAGGGCTCTGGGGTGACCCTGGTATCCCTGGGTGTTAGTGGCGAAAGACATTTTTCTTCAGGGTTGTGATCCTCCATTGCTATCACGCAGCCTGAGAGTCTGATGGTCCTTGTGGACAAGCTCCAGATGTACCGTTAGCTCTTGCTCTGCCCCCTGGCAACCGTTTGGATACTAGCAGCAGGCAGCTTCTGTTGGACACTCAGGCCAGAGGCGTCCCACCAGGACTTCCTCTGGGCAGCCCCAGCTTGCTCCTCAACCCTCCTTACTCACCTTCTTGCTACCTGCAAGCTGTATGTTTCTGGGCTGGTCGCAACCTCTTCTAAAAAGTTCAAATCTCAGCTCTGGGGGACAGGACTCTCTCCCAGACTGAAATTCCATCTCTTATCCCAGAGATGATGGTTTGTAACTGCTATTTCTCAGCCTCTGAAAATCCACTCTTTCTTCATTAAGTAGTTAGTTGACCACCTCTACTAGATAATAACTACATATATTACATTTTCTCGTTCAGAAAACAGGTATGGTTTCTGTCTCCTGACTAGACCCTTATTGATTTGCCTTTCCATGTGGTGTGACCAGGACCTCTCATAAGGTGA
This sequence comes from Suricata suricatta, assembly GCF_006229205.1. Classification (NCBI taxonomy): domain Eukaryota; kingdom Metazoa; phylum Chordata; class Mammalia; order Carnivora; family Herpestidae; genus Suricata; species Suricata suricatta. Next base: position 59,177,741 of record NC_043714.1, read on the forward strand.
GTTCCTAGAGTTCCTATCTTTTCTTCCCTATATATATATATCTTACAGTTATCTCATCTAGGATCTGGTTTAAAATAGCATCCAGATGCCGATGGCTCCCCAAATTACACCTCCAATCCATACCCCACTGAGCTACAGCTCATATATTAAGCTATCCACTTAACCTCTCTAATAGTTCAAACAAATCTCTTAATTTCTCACATCCCCAAATAAAAAAATTATTTAAGGAAGTAACCACTATTTGTTCAAGCGAGAAGAAGAGAAGTTATTCATTCTCTTTCCTTCACCCTGCCTTCCCTTGAATCCAATACATAAATACATTGGTTCCATTTTCTCTCCAAAGTGCATTGCAAAGCCACCCACCCTAATCTAAGTGATAATAATCTCTCACCTGAGCTCCCAACACCCCTAGCCACCTCTAATTTTTTCTTCATACACCAACCAGAATAAACATTTTAAAACCTAAGTCAGATGGTGAGTTTTCTCCAGTAATACCCTACTGCACCTAGTAGACAGACCAACATTTGTAGAACACTGTGAATCTGTATAGAACCACTATCAGACTCCTGCCTACTCCTTTGAACTTAACTGAGTCTTCCTCTTACTCATTCTGCTCCAACCACACCACCCCTCTTGAATTCCTAGAGCAACTAAAGTCTTTTCTTTCTCTGAACTTCTGGAGTTTGTTCTCTGCCTGTGATGTTCTTTCTTTGCCTTTGCTCATGGTTTTAGGTCTCTTCCAGAGGCCACTCTTCCCACACCCTAACTACGCTTTCACTCATTGTTTCTTTCCTAGTGTGATTAATTAGTGTTCAGTTAGTTCCTTTTTGATCATTCATCTCCTTATTTATGGAATGGAAGCATGATTTATCCATTCCACAAGTATTTTCTAAGTTCTTGTTATGTTTGTTTTTCTGGGCACTAGAATACAGTGGTGACCCATGGCCTGGCCTCTCAGAGATTACATTTGATTTAGGTAATCAGTAAACCAATGGCAGGGTGTAAGAAGGAAAACCCACTTTTATTTAATTCCAAATAAAAACAGTAGCAGGTCCTAAACCTGAAGGGAAATTTTCCGTCTTGCTTATATTGCAAAGATTCTTTGATAAATGTCTATAATGTAAACTTTCAGGATAATCAAAGCAGTTCTGGTGGGCACAGAATATTAATGTGGAGAGATGCAACTTTCATTGCCTGTTTACATCTTCCGTTCTGCTTTTAACATGGAAAGTGGTGGTGACATTTACTTGTTTTCCTTAGTCGTTCTTGTGGATACATGTAGGTGTCTCCATCTGAAGCTGTATTTCAAATCTGCATTGAATGCCAGCCAACATTTGTAGAACACTATGAATTTCTTTTATAACACGCTCTTAGAGGATGGTAGCTGGGCTGGGGAGGAATAGCTACCCAGGCTTCTGTGTGTGGGGGTCCCAAACCCACTGAACACTCCAGAGAACAAACATGAAATGCAGTAAGAATGAATACACCATGAACAGAACACAACCTTGGGCCACATGAGATGGAAACTCATCTCATTTACGTAGATGGAAGGACAGAGCTTTCCAATGTTTTGAAGCCACTCACCACAGATTCTCTGTGTATGGGGTTGAACTGTATAAAAAAATTCTAACTAAAAAGAAAGATATATTGATCACAGTGAACCTTAGAATTGTAAAATCATTGATCCATAGAGCATCATGGATGATAGATATCAAAAGTCAAAAGCATGAATTCCCTACACAGTGTTCCTGTCAAGCTCTCTTTTGGATCATGTTTATACACTTCTGATGCCAAAGCACTCCATGCTTTTTCATCTAAAGACACTTCAGGCTGTTAAAAAGCTCTTACTTATGCAATTCAAGTGTCTCTAAATTGCTAATATAAAACTTTCTGGATATAAATTTTCATTAATGCAAAAAAAAATAACTCAAGTCCCCATGTTACATACTTGAAAAATTTACTTTTCTCACAATAGTCTGGGGGATGATTTGTAGGTTCCGTGGGCTTCCTGAATCTCTCATTTTAGATTCCTGCTCACATTGAATGCATCATCCAGGTTCTTTATCTTACTTTTGGAGGCAGCTGTCCACTTGTCATATTATTATGCCCCAGGTGTGACAACCTTGTCCATATTTTGTTCCTCAAAGCACCAACTACTAAAAGCCATTTATGAAACTTGTTATTGCAGATTGGTGGGGTCACAAAAGGAGACAAATTATTAGATATTACAGTTATGAAGACACTTGGTCATCTTCAATACACAGATTTAGTTTCTCACTGGCCATTCCCCTTAGTCTTTGGTCTATCACTACCTCTCTCATCCCGTCTATCAGTCTCTTTCTCTCTCTCTCTCTCACTCTCCCTCCCTCCTTCTCTCTCTCTCTCTCTTCCAACCTTCAATGCCCAGGACTGACATCTCAAAAAACACTCAATTCTGTCTTACATTGTTATGGCAAGTAACTCTCTCTAGTTTCTCCCACCCAGACTAGTTTTGATGTGGGAGATTATATTTGCATAGTAAAATTGTATTATAGGGTGTTTTTGTGGGCAAAAAAACAATTTTCTCATGTTAATTAACTCTATTCCCTTGGTTCTTAAAGTAACCAGCTCAAACTGTAACTAGCTTTAAAAATAACACAGATGTCTTCCTTAAATCCTTATGTTGGCCCAAAATGTGTCTTCTTGATGTTTCTATCTATTGATTTTTATTCCATGATAGTTACTGATTTTTTTACTAGTATGCTAGGCACCAGGTTAGGTATTGAGGAATGTAAAAACCCAATTCCTGGCCTCAATGATCTAGAGACAATGCAAAAGCAATTAAAACATATTATAAAAATTGTTCTTCTGGAGCTAAGCACAATGTTTATGAGTGACATATGGGAGCACACTTACCCTAGACTTTAAGGGTGGACTGGGTTGAATTGTGTCTCCTTCAAAAGATGTATCCAAGTTCAAACTCCTGGTTCCTGTAAATGTGGCATTTGGAAATAGGGTATTTGCAAATATAATTAAGGATCACAAGATGAGACCATCATGCTGGATTTAGAGTGGGCCCTAAATCCAATGATTAGTGTCCTTATATGAGAAGAAACAGGGAGTTGACATGAAGATAAGGAAAGAGAGCCACATGAAGTTCTGAAGGCAGAAAATTAAGAGCTGCCACAAACCCACAAGCCCAGTAATCCCAGGAGCCCCCAGAAGCTGGAAAAAACAAGGAAGCATTCTCCTCTAGAAACCTTTGGAGAGACCGTGTCCCTTGTAACACCTTGATTGCAAATTTCCAGCCTCCAGACTATGCAAAAATAAATTCTTGTTGTTTTAAGCCATCACATCTATGGTAATTCATTGTAACATCCCTAGGAAATCAATACAGAGGGTCCTCTAAACTTCTCTCAGGAATATGTTTAAACTAAAAAATCAGTGTGAGCTGGTTAGTGAAGAGTTAAAAGGCATTGAAGAGGGTCCTGACTCAAAAAGCAGTATGTACATAGTATGAATCCTATGAATCCGTCAGATGATGATTGTTACCATTTTCTATTTCCTATGAGAGCAGGAATGGCCGTGGAGGGGATGCACAGCTAACAAAAGAAACTATATTCCAATATGGGTATACAATATAATATAAAATATGTAATATGCTCATATGCTCACATATGAGCAATATTAGTTGTGAGTTGCTGCGTTAAGTATTAATATCTAAATATTCACTTTCAAATATAGACAGACTTTCAAAATTGACTTAGAGTAAAAAATAATCCCCTTGTGTGCTTTGTGTGCTGCAATTATTTTTTTATAATTTTATTAGTTTATTTTATTTATCTTTTTTTATAATAGTTTATTGTCAAATTGGTTTCCATATAACACCCAGTGCTTCTCCCCACATGTGCCCCACACCATGACCATCACCTCCCTCCCTCACTCCCCCTCCCCCTTCAGTCTATGGTTCCTTGTGTGTTGCAATTCTATCCAAAAGGAAATCTCAGTGCTTCAGGGGTCACTTTATTATTGCAGCACTTACAATGGCAAAGCTCAACAAAGAATAGCCTCACCCTCTCTTGACCTGAATTGAATAGAATCTATTTAGCAGAGCAAAGGTTGAGTATCTTGACCTCAGCTGAGATGGCTAAAAAATTATTGTCTTGTACAATAATGTCAAACTTTAAAATTTTTGACTACGAGCATTTTATTTATTTTATTTCATAATAGTTTATTGTCAAATTGTTTTCCATATAACACCCAGTGCTCTTCCCCTTAAGTGCCCTCCACCATCACCACCACCTCTTTTCCCCCCTCCCCTTTCCCCTTCAACTCTCAGTTCATTTTCAGCATTCAATAGTCT
>NC_043714.1:59182182-59229154 GCF_006229205.1 Suricata suricatta
ATATATAAAAGGGGGTTGGAGACAACAAAGGACAGTAGACCATTTAAAAGTGTATGACCAGTTTAGGGGAGAGGTAAGGATGAGATACAGGGGAATATATCTGGGTTGCAAGAAGGTGAGAAAGTAAGGGAGAAAGGAGAAAGTAAAATAAGGAGTAAAATTTAAAAGAATTGAGTAAAGAAAAAGGAAAAAGAGGTAATAATGACAAAGAAATAAGTACGAAACAAGTGAAGAAAAAAATTTTTTATATTAAAAAAAATAACAGCAGCAGCTCCCCTGGTGGATGGGCGTGGTTTGATGTGGTAGGTCTTGGAGGCTGTTCTCAGAGGCTCCGCCCCTGCCTGAGGCGAAATGAGCAGCAGGAGGTGAAGTGCGCACCTTCACAGATTCAATTGCGGAGTCCCCACCCATAGCCAGGATGGGGATTGCAATGCGGGGAAAGGAAAAAAAAAAAAAGCTGAGTCTCTCTTGGTTTCCGATAGCCATTGCTCAAGGCGCTGTGCACTGCTGGAAATGAGCTGGGAGCTCCTGCAGTCTAAGTTCACGCCCAGGCCTCCACCCACCACCGATTCCTTGTCGTGGGTTGCGTAGGTGTGGGCCCTATTTTTTCCCGTGGGCACCCGGGATTCGCGCAGTCCGTGCAGGGAGCGAGGTGCACGGTGGAAATGCAGACCGTGGTCCTGATCCCAAAACCAAGTTCGAATTGCTCGCCCCTGGCACAGCCACAGCCCCAGCCGCTTCTCGCCAGGAAGCCCGCTCCCCTGGTGCAGTTGCGCTCCGGCCGCTTCTCGCCAGGAAGTGTGCTCCCCTGTCTCTTCCCTTTGTCTCTGGAGCTCTGCGCGTGCTTCCCCCACGTTGGGCTGGGGATCTTGTCTTCCCTGCCCATCCCGGCCTGGCCTGTTTTCAGATTTCCCCCGTTCGCCCTCACTCACTCAGGTATCCTTGAGGTTCTATTCTTTCTAGAGTCCGTATTTTCTCCTTCCGCTCTTGCAGATGAGAGTAATATCCTTCTCGGTTCGATAAATGGGTGGGACAGAGTTTACAGAGCTCCCTTCCTCTCCGCCATCTTGGCTCCTCCCTGACTACCAGCATTTTAAATAATAAAATTAAAATTTGGAAATTTTAATATTTATTCTTATCTCCCAGAAATTCATTCCATGAAGTGACATTAGTCTTCAGCTTCAGTTTTGGCTGAGTACTCATTTTAACCCTTGGTCATTAACATTCTGCCAAAATGTGGATTTGGTATCCCTGGCCCGTTTGTTTCATGGGCGTATCCAGAGGGGTCCGCCATACAATATGGCTGCCACTGTGGCAAATAACCAGGAAAAAGCAAGATTCTTGACAAGAATGCAATATGTTTAATTAGCATAATAAGTACTTTATTCTTCCTGCAACGTGTTTAAGAAGATCATCTGGGGAAGGAAGAAAAAAAGGAAACTTAAGGGAGTCAGTCCCCTTGTTATGCCCAAGATTTCAATATCGTCCCCAAAAACCAGAGACTGCCAGGGAGACCGAGTCATGCATGTGAAAGTAAAGGGCAGTTTTATTATGGGCTTAGGCTGGCCAGGCCTAAGATCTGGCTCACAGACTTCACCAACGCAGTGGATCCATGCTGAGAGCCTGAAGAAAGGGCGGGTAGGGCCTTTATGGGTTTTGGGAAGGGGGATTTATAGGAAATTGTGACACAGGTATAGCGATCCAATCATAACCATGCACATTGTCCAGAGTGTTCGTTACTTTTGGCGGGACCCAATCACAATATTTAGAGTATTAACCAATTACACAGTGGACCCAGGACCCTCATGTAGGGTGTAACTAGCCTTAAGCAAGTGATTATCTTTAGCTTCTATCTCTAGGCCTGCCCTTAGGAATGTTAAGCCTTTTAGCTGGCCACTTCTGATTGGGTGTTACTAGTCCCTGGTTGAGCAATCTATGCCCTTTTATTGTCTAATGATTCTGGGAAATTGACACTTAGGGTTCCAAGGTCAGAGGGGAAACTTGAAGCCTGTCATGGAGTCAGTTTGATTCAGACCTGCATCCTTATACCCTGTGTCCAGCTGAAGCACCCATCCAGTCTACTCAGAGAAGCATTTTAGTGAAGTTCAATCACCAGAAACAATTCATGGCACAATGCATGCCAAAGTAACAAAAAATTATTGGTTGATGAAAGAGCAATATGGTGTGCCTATTGGTATAGGAAAGAGTGATGGTAATTAATGAAGACGGGTAACTAACACAGAGCCCTGGAAGACGGGTTGACCTTGGGTAAGAGAGAGGTCACTTCCTTCCCAAGGACATAGGATGGAGAGAGGGGACAACTGCCTTACATCTTGTTTTGTTTTGTTTCCGTTTTGAGATCGAATACACTCGAAGCTGGGTTTCTATCTTTTGAGGAGTGGTGGGTTACCAGTTCACCCTTACAGCTAGGGGGAAGCCTTGAGCGGCCGCGAATTTCAACTATTATCCTTCTCACCCTATGTTTGGCCAAAAATCTCTGCCCAGCTCCTCAACTTCTCCGCTGCTTTCAAATTTGCAAACACAAATGCTGTGCTTTCAGCCCTTTCTTTTTCTCTTGGCTCTTGGGCGCACAAATCCTGGCTGTCTTGGTAGCTCTCATATATCTTCAAATGTTTTGGTTCTTAAGTGCTTTTCCTTGATTCAGCTATTTTGGTTGTTCTCAGAAAGAGATTCAGTTGGATTTGGCTAATCAGCTAATTCATGAAAATCTAGCCGTATCTTCCCCCAATATTTATATGTAATTCACTCTATGTACACATATCCAGAGATTCTGATCTGGGATCATATACAGTTTAAAAAAAAAAAAACCATAGGAGATATTACCCCCATCTTCAACCTCCCCCATTGTTAGTCACGGGTTCAGAGACTGTTTTTTTTTTTTTAATGTTTATTTTTAAGAAAGAGAAAGAGAGTGAGCAGGGTAGGGGCAGAGAGAGGGAGACACAGAATTGGAAGCAGGCTCTAGGTTCTAAGCTGTCAGCACAGAGTGCAACACAGGACTCGAATTCATGAACCATGAAATCATGATCTGAACTGAAGTCGGATGCTCAACCGACTGAGCCCCCCAGGCACCCCTCAGAGACTCGTTTCCACCAGCAGTCTGAGACTCCCATGTTGGTGGAGGTCTAAGGAAAAGCGTTGCTAACAGCTAAACTTCCCAATCACTATCACCTTCCTTTTAGACCTCACATGACTGCAAATCACACTTGCCCCCTGAGAGTAATTATTTCCAGGTACACCAGGCTTTAAAAGCGCCTCTAAACTACAAGATTTTTTTTTTAATTAAGTAATTCTTTTTCTATCTCTATCCCAAAACTCTCCAAGAAAAGTTTCACATTTTCCCGTGTCATTTATACATCGACTTATTTGCCTCAGGGTTTTTTGTTTGTTTGTTTGTTTGTTTGTTAGTGGGTAAAATAGATCTTCCTGGATTTACATAGACACACATGAGAGGCATCACCAAATCTGAAAATACCATGTTCTCCCATGGCACCTGATAAATGACTCGGAATGCCTTATCAGTTACCCAAGTGAGGGCACAGCCTGAGGAAGAAACCAAATAGCCAGTTCTTTAATAGGAAAATAAGCCTTTCATTTGAAAGATAAAGCTTTTAATTTCTCACTCTCCAAAATTTCTCTGAGCAACTACAAAGTAAGGATTGAAAAATATGGTTTTTTCAGTCTCCCTCTTAAAAATAAATTTTAAAAAACACTAAAAAATATTTTTTTAAAAAGGGGGTTTCCCCGGTGGCTCAGTCAGATGAGCATCGAACTTCCGCTCGGGTCATGATCTCGAAGTTCATGAGTTCAAGGCCCCCACCGGGCTCTGTGCTGAGAGCTTGGAGCCTGGAGCCTGCTTCAGATTCTATGTCTCCCTATTTCTCTGTCCCTCCCTTGCTCATGCTCTGTCTCCCTCTTCCTCAAAAATAAATTTTAAAAAACATTAAAACTTTTTTTTAAAAGAAAGATATGTTTTTTAACATACTTTTGGGAAAATCCCCTGGATCTTATCAAAGTTCAATGCTTGTACTGTCCCGATCTCTGCACTGGAGAATTTCTGCCTGAATGCAAGAAGCAAAGGACAAGCAATCATTTCTTTAAAGGACCACACCGTATGGGGACTTGGTTCAGCTCACACGTTAGGATTAGTGTGTGAAATACCATCTCCCAGAATGAAACCTCAGATGAAAGGTGACCACCATAGGCTCTTTCTTTGATGTTTAAATTAGACAATTGCTGCACCTAAGGAGGTGAGCTTGCTTTTCTAAGGCAAAAAAAATTATGTCATGTTGACTTAAGTTTCATAGGATGACACAGAAAGAAGCCCTTTCAACAGAAGGGCAGAAATACACAGTTGCCATGGGAAATATCTATGAAATTGTCTTTTAAAATAATCCTTATTTCTTCATGAAAATGCATATTTCATAGAAAATATAGAGAAGGACATGATTGTAACTAGGACTGTGATGGGAAAATGTCCCTATTTCATAGTATACATAGAAATTCTCTGTTTTCCTATGTACCACAATAAATAGTATTTTACATTTATAATTAGTGATATTTAAAAGCCTTTAGGGGTGTCTGTGTCCCTCATTTGGTTAAGCGTCAGGGTCTTGATTTTTGTTCAGGTTGTGATCTCACGGTTTGTGGGATTGAGTCCCCCATCAGACTCTGCACTAACAGCACAGAGCCTGCTAGATTCTCTCCCTCTCTCTCTGCCCCTCTTCCATTCATCTTCATGCATGAGCTCTCTCTCTCTCTCTCAAAATAAATAAATAAACTTAAAAAAATTATAAAAGCCTTTAAAAACTTTGAACTGGTCTCCTTCCTTGGCTCTTTGTTACCAATTCCTACTGGGTCTGCGTGAGCTTGGCAAGTGGACTGGGAGAAGCATTTACCCCCGAGTTACCAATCGAAGCTGCCCCAGCACGTCCTGCTCAGCACTGACAGGACATCCACCATGAGTTAACTGCATGTCTGAAACCTAAAAATATGTGATAACCTCACCCGTTAATAGCGTTACGCTTTCTCATCGCTCGAAGGAGAAATGAACTCGGATTCTAGCCTTTTGGACTCTGAACAAGAAAAGGCAGTCCAAGAAGTTGAGTCTCTGCCTTGTCACCATTGTGGAGAAGAGCTCTTCCTAAAATCATCCACCTGCATATGATCCATTGTATGGATTAACTAGAACCAGTCTATACACTGGAGTCAACTAAGCAGTTTGCTTCCTAGGATGTCAGGCAAAAATATCACCCCAAAGCCTAGCATTCTCATTAGTCCTACCTTCGTATTGTCCTAAAGTATTTCCTAGCTAACATACAACGATATCAGGTCTTGTCCACATAAGAAGGGTTTTTTATGAATTACCCCATTTCTCTTTTTAAAAACTCTGTGAAATCAGGCACTTATTATTATTGCCATTTTTAGTGAGGTAATTGAGAATTAGATTAAGGAACTGACCAAAGCCATAGGGATCGTGAACAACAAACCCAGACTCAAACTCAGGCCTGACTCCCACATGTCATACTCCTAATCATCTTGCTATATTGCCTTTTCCCCCCCGCCCCTGGGAAGTTCCAGTAAGGCAGTTAAGTGAGTGTGTGAGCCACTGAATGGCCTTGGCAAGTTACTTAATCCATCTGAGTTGGAGCTCCCTTAGTTGTGAAACTGGCGCAGTAACAATTCTTATTTGAAAGGCCTGTTGTAATTAGTAGAAAGCAATAATGCACACAAAGTGTTTATGAGACAGCCTTGCACTCAGAATGCTAAATCAATGTTAGTCTATTATATGCTGTGAAGAGTAGCCCCTTACCTGTTCTTACTCCTTGCAATATAACAACTGCAACTAAATGCATTTTAAGTTTTAGAGACATCTTCTTTTTTAAATGTTTGATTTATTTTTGAGAGACAGAGAGAGACAGGGTTCAAGTTGGGGACAGGCAGAGAGAGAGGGAGACACAAAATCCCAAGAAAGCTCCAGGCTCTGAGCTATCAATACAGAGCATGATGTGGGGCTCAAACTCACAAACTGTGAGATCATGACCTGAATCTAAGCCAGATACTTAACCAACTGAGCCAGCCAGGTGCCCCAGTATTAGAGATATCTTTACTGTTTGATACTAATCTATTCAGGGCCAAACTATAGCTAATCCTATGCAAAACCTTGAGCACACAAAACTGGTCTTCTATTTTGTCCATGTTTCTCCATCAGGTCTTCATGGAAAATGTCATTACGTTCTTATAAAACTCTAGATATACTAAGTTGAGGCTATTCATTTTCATGACATACCTGACTAGTCTAGAAAATCAATTAAAAAAGAAAAGGAAAAGAAAAGAAAAAAAGAAAGGTTGAAGGAAGTTTGCTTTGTGCAAGGTGGAAATAGACTTTAGGTTTCTCTAAACTAATATAGGCAAAGCTTAGTCCCTTATCCCCTTGCTGGGAAGTCAGTTATTCTTTTCTTCTAGGTCACGTTGAATGATACTGTCATCATTCAGGCATTCACACTAGACACAGACTTATAAAGTCTATTATTTTTTTTATTTTTAAAATTTTTTAATGTTTATTTATTTTTGAGAAAGAAAGAGAGAGACAGAGTTCAAGCAGAGGAGGGACTGTGGGGGAGGGAGAAACAGAATCCAAAGCAGGCTCCTGGCTATGAGCTGTCAGCACAGAGCCTGATGCAGGGCTCAAACCCACAAAGCATAAGACCATGACCTGAGCCAAAGATGGATGCTTAACTGACTGAGCCACCCAGGCGCTCCAGTTTTATTTCTTTATTTCTGCCTGAAAGGATGCAAACCCACTTCCAGAGTTGCACACGTTGGATGCCACGTCTGGGTGTCCATGTCCTGGCTCTTTGTTAAGCATAGGGTTGGGAGGGAGTCTGTGGGTGCAGCTTTGAAGTATGGGCTGCAGTGTCCACACTTATGTGTGTGAGATCCCTCACAGCATGGAGTAGAGCTGGTGGGGGGCAGCTGGGTGTGCATTTGACCCTTCTTTTTACTCTACTGCAGGCTCTGCAAGTGTTAGAGGTGGGTCTTCCAATGATCCTCAAATTGTAAAATATTACAGTTTCTCAAATTTCTCAAACCATTCCCTACTTGCTTTGAAACTCGGCTCCCCCACCTAATCACTCCCTTTCTCCATTGCCTGCTTCAGATCTTTAGGGATGTCTAGAGCCTTCTGCTATTTCAACATGGTGCTAAAGGACACCCCATGCTGTGTGTGACTCTCGATCCAATTACATAAGGCGTTTCTCTAGTTATTAAAAAATATTATGCTGGACTCAAATAACACAGTGAAGTTCTCCAGCATCAACAGCCCTTTCACAATATTTATTTTCTTATCATGTCCACAGTAGATACATACGTGTGTGTGGACAAGCTTCCTATATTTCATGCATTCACATCACTCATATACTTTATCACCTCTAGCATTTCTTTTATGTATATGAACTTTTCTACACAATTCTTCTCTTTATATATATATATATATATATATATATATATATATATATATATATATATTTCTAATTCTCCTTAAAAGTATTTTTTATATAATAATGCTGGGCACTCGATAGCAAATATACACAAAAGGTTTAAACACAGGATCATGAGCCACCATCCCAACAAAATGATGAAGATATAACAACAGTGCTCTCTGAATCCTCCAGTGAAGTTTCCAACCTAAAAGCTAGAAAATGTATGCAGATTCATTAGCATGGATCACAACTAAAGTAGTAAGTTTGGGCTAAATATTTTATAAGAAGTTATAGGAAATACTTGGATAGTGAGCATCCACATAGTGAGGGATACCTCTATTTCTCTCTTTGTACTCTCTATGCTAACGGAAGGCTTATATTTCTAATGCAAATGCTTTTCTAATTAATAAATTCCTTATTTAAAAACATTAATCATTTTTCACAAATATGAAAAAAGTTCTAAATCATGAACACAGCATTCAAGGCCATTCATCACCTGACTCAACCTACCTTTCAAGCCTCATGTTGACCTCTTTCGGTTATATTCTAAGCCATACAAAACCACTTTGCTCAGATAATCCATACACACGTACTGGTTCCTCTCTTTGGACTCACCTTCTCCGTTTGGTACCATACTGACTTTCTCTCTTCTCAAACTACTGATGCCTCTTCTTTCCTCATACACAGAAGACAACTTTGCTTTGTATTTCACTAAGAACATTGAAGAGATAATGTTGCTTTCTGCTTCACTAAGAAAATTGAAGAAAATATACCTACTCTCACCACCATTACTACAGACCCCTTAGCATCTGTACCTAGAAACACTGCCTTCCTTTGTGGTACTAGAGATAAAATGCCCATGCCTCTAGGCAAGGCCGTCCCCTGTATGTTTGTGCTAGATCCTTATGTTCTTGTTGACCCACGTCCATTACTCCACTGAGATCTCCCATCAAGAAAAAACTTGTAGGGCACCTGGGTGGCTCAGTCAGTTGAGTGTCAGACTTCGGCTCAGGTCATGATTTTGTGGTTTGTGGGTTCGAGCTCCACATCGGGTTCTGTGCTGACAGCTCAGAGCTTGGAGACTGCTTTGGATTCTGTGTCTACCTCTCTCGCAGCCTTCCCTCACATGCACTCTCTCTCTCTTTCTCTCAAAAATAAATAAATGTTAAAAAGTTTTTTGAGGAGCGCCTGGGTGGCTCAGTTGGTTGTGCGTCCAACTTCGGCTCAGGTCATGATCTCACAGTGTGGGACTGGGCCCCGCGTCAGGCTCTGTGCTGACAGCTAACTCAGAGCCTGGAGCCTGCTTCAGATACTGTTCCTCCTCCCTCTCTGACCCTCCCCTGCTTGGGCTGTCTCTCTCTGTCTCTCAAAAGTAGATAAAAAACATTAAAAAACTTTTTAAGAATTTTGAAAAGAAACAAACTTTCTATTCAGTTGCAAGGAGGGCAGTTAGATGATAGCCTTCAACTTCAGAGCCTTTTTGGATCTAGCTTTCAAGGTAAGACTTTGGTGTCCCATACAGCCCTCAGCTAATGATGGGCCATTAAAAAACTACTAATATCTATTTCTTTCAACATGGGATTCATTTAATGAGAAATTTTTGCTCCAGAGGTATTTTTTTGTTTTTTGTTTTTGGGTATGGTTTTTTGTTTTTTTGTTTTTTGTTTTGTTTTGGGGTTTTTTTTTTTGTTCTTTCTGCAGCTCTCCCTACTCAATTCTGCTTCTATCCCCTTTATTTCATAGATGTCAGATATGGATCATGAACTGAAGCCTTCCCCTACCTAATCTTGTTTCTTTCCCCTTTATCTTTCATATTCTTAGGGAACCTCTTGCACTGCTAACTTCATCTCAGTGTCTACTTTCTGAAGGACCAGAACTACCAGAGTTAATACTCCAAATGGGTGGAGAATTGGGTTTGAGACCTGAATCCCTTTCCATCAAGCTGCCAGTAAGGACACAAATGGTCAGAACTTGGCCAGGACGTCTGTGAAGTAAAAGACAAATTGTTGCAGTGTGCATCTCTTACAACAAGGAAGGAACCTCTTTGGATTCCAGGAATAATTCTCTTACCTCCACATTGATTGACATGGAAAGGAGCCAGCTTTGAGTGAGCATGAAGAACTATGAAGCAGGGCCAGGCTGTGGAACAAGTAGCCCTAGCACTGGGGCCATACATCCCAGCAGAACCTGTATCACTGGAGGTGTCTGTCGTGGAAGAAGATGCAGCGTGGAGTTTGTGGCAAGGACCACTGGGCGTACCACAAGGCAGAGTCCTGAGGTTCAACAGCAAGAGCACACCATATGCAGGAGAGAGTGATTTGTCTTTTAAAAACAGCTCCCTGGGAGTTAGTGGGCCTTGGTTGAGATGGAATACTTGACCATGGGACACCAAGTAACCATGCCAGAAATTCTCATCAAGAGCTGAGTTATATTGGAACTATCAAGTCATAAAATCGAATAGTCCCAGCAACAATTCACACTAAGATAAAAATGGTAGATGCATCCAGGATTAAGCACCAGCAAGACCAGAGGGTACAAGTAAGCCATATGATCAAGCTCACCAGACCCCATGTCATCTTAATGGCTGCATGCCCCTCCATCAGCTCACACTATTGAACCTAAAAGGGAGAGTATGTACACAGCCTTCGGAAGCAAGAAGAAACAGCAGCCTGAACTTAGTTCATGAATAGTTCAGTATATGGGTGCAAGCCAAAATTAAATGATAACTGCATTACAGCTGGACCCAGAAATGACCTCGAAAGACAGTAGAGAGGAAAATCTTTCTGCTGGGCTGAATCTTAAACACCACAATTGGAAGACTATACTTTCAGAAATCATTTTTATAGTTTGTTAAACACCACAATTGGTTTATACAGTTTTAACAGAAAGATAAGTGGCCTATGGTGAGAATATATATGGAATCAACATCAGTGGCATACTATCCTGGCAAGTTGGCCAGGAGACTGAAGGAAGAGTCTAGAATGTTGGAGACAAATTCTTGAAAAAAGACTTCAAGACAAAAATTTCAGCGTTGAAGGGTGAAGATATATATATGGGAGTGAGCATATATATTTGAAATATATTCTTAACACATATTAGTAACTTCCAGAAAGTATTCATAATTGAAAATGCATTGAGTAAACAAAGAGAAAAATTGGCTGAGCCATATGACGTTAGCAAGTGTTTATCATCAGCCACTCTTGAACCAGCATGATGTTTCCATGAAACATCCCCCTTACCAATTCCTCTGAATATCCAAGCTTAAACAACAGAGTCCAAAGTGTATCCCTAATATGGCCCTATTCCTTGAGGAGACTGCCCATCCACTTGGTGACAAGATAACTACAGTGGATGACCGTGAACCTCGTGTCTGCTGTGCATCTAGCTGCTTCTGCCTCAAGAGAATAATACCTTCTATTTCACTTCCTGTTTCCAAATCTCACATGAATGCCTTTCACTGGAAAATGATCCAGGAACCAGCTAAGGAAGAAAATTCAGGAAACACAGTTCTTACCTTCTCTTCTGTAATACAGAGAACCTAGAAGGAGTTGGCTATGAGGCCAAGTTAACAATAGGCACTTTACCATGGTCCATCCCTTGTCAACCTGGCATTTATACACACTTTTCTTGCCTGTAATTAAACTTCTAAGTTAAAGCAATAATAATTGTTGATGGCTGACTTTATAACAATCTTCAAGTATGAGTATCAATGAGGAAAATAAAGGAATTTGACCCAGGCAAAATAAATAATTTGTCTCTTGGTGAGAGAGTCATAGATATTTTTTCTTTGTGTAGTGTAAATAAATTGGACATCTTAAAGAGAGGCAGGAAGGGATCATAGTTAAAAAGCATGGACTCATAAGCCAGGTTGTTTGGGTTCAATCTTATCTCTCCTTCTTACAAGCTTGTGACATTGAACCAGTTGCTTAGCATCTTGGTATCTCACTCTTCTTCCCTATAAAACAGAGATAATAACAGTACCCATTTCTGAGGGTTAGTGTAACAATAAACATGTTCAAGTACATGAAAACACCTAGATCAGTAACTCCCATATAATGAACATTCTGTAAATTTGGTTGCAATTATTCCCATCTTGAGGACAGTTTGTGGTTGTCCTTGCAGACAGGAGAATGGCCAAATGGCCTCTTATAGCTTCTTTCAATGAAGAGTTTCAAACATTTTGTGCTTTAAAAGTTGGCAAACTTGCCCAATCCTAAAAGTTTCCTCACCGCCCCCCCACCACCTCATCCTCATTCTCCCTGTCCTCTCCATAGAAGGAGTGCTCTTAGCAACGTATGGGAAACAGCACTGACTCATGTTCTTCTCTGCAGCCATCCTCCACCATCAATCGGTCCATCTGGTCAAGTCACCTTCTCATAAATCTCCCTTATTCTTTTCTTTCTTCAATTTCAAAAAATGTTCCATGCCTCTTCTGGTGTTTGAGGGTTTTCTTAAGTCTTTCTAGACAGTAGCTCTGGTTTGGTTCAGGGAAGAATAACGTCAAGCATACTCCTGGCATGGAAATTATAAAGGCTTAGAAGTATGGCAGCATTCTAAGTTAGAATCCAGAGGGTCAGGAGCTCCATAGCTGGTGCACACTCAGCACTTTGCTTCCTTGTAGTATTGGTGCACATCAGATTATAGACTCTTTTAAGGACATGGCCTGTGTTTTATTCATCTTTGTATCTCTACTAGTATCTGCCACAATGTTTTGTTCAATAAAGGATTGGTAAATGCAAGTAAATAGAATAAAATGGAACTTAATGTTCTTGGAAATTCATAAATAGTTTAATTGCTAGCAATAAGGTTATTTTCTGACATTTTCTTTTTATTTAAATAACTATTTTTAATATAGAAAAATTGTAAATATGACAAAGATGATAATGCCATCATCCAGAGATAGCCACTGTTGTTACATTTTTTGCATTTCATTCTAATATTTTGATATTTTTTATTTAGATATTAATGTTGGTTTTTGTATGTTATATAGGGTTTTTTAACTGAATTTATTTTCTATTATTTGTCTTAAGAAATAATATTGTATATATCAGGTCTAACTTCCTTAATATGAAAAAGGCTACATGTCAAAAACTTACTGTGGAGCTCCTATTACTGGGAAAATGTCAGATTAATTCTCTCTTTTTAAATCTAGTACAAGACAAGAACATCAATAATACAATTTACTCATCCATTTGTTTACTTATCAACAAATGGTTATAGGACCCCTTGTGTATGTCAAACACAGTTACATGCATTGAGGATATTCTAGTAAGCAAAACAGATGAAAATTGTGTGCCCTTATTATAGACATCATATTCTAGTGGGGAAAGAGAGAAGTAAGAATAGTAAATCAGTACATGTCATGGAGTGTATTAAGTAATTATAAATGCTGTAGAGAACAAATAAAGCAAGAAGTAAGGCTTGAAAGTGCTTGCAGGTGTCCATTTTAATGTCCAGAGAAAGGGCTAAGCAAAGATTTTAAAAAAGTGAGGGCTTAAGCCATGCAGATATCTGGATAAAATATCTCACAAATTAAGTGAGAAACGGAGCTTGGACTATAGAGTAAGATAAGTGGGGTACCTCGGTTGTAAAATTTAAGGAAGTCCCCACTCTCAGTTTATGCAAATACAGTTGATCCTGGAAAGCCTGGGAGGCAAACTGACCCCAGAAATTTTCAGAACTAATGAGGCCAGGCGCGTCTGGGTGGCTGGCTCAGTCGGTTGAATGTCCGACTTCAGCTCAGGTCATGATCTTACAGTTCGTGGGTTCCAGCCCGGCGTTGGGCTCTGTGCTGACAGCTCAGAGCCTGGAGCCCGCTTCTGATTCTGTGTGTCCCTCTCTTTCTGCCCCTCCCCTGCTCATGATCTGTCTCTCTCTGTCTCTCAAAAATAAAAAAACGTTAAAAAAATAATAATAAAAAAAAAAGAACTAATGAGGCCCTCATTGTGCCCCATGCAAAGGGCATCTAGGCATCCATCCTGTACAGATAGTACCTCACTAGGTCAGAGGTGAAAGGCAGCCAATGCAAGGCCTCTGGGGCATTGCAGAGAAGTTGGCTTTGAAGAAGATGGGCAGCCATTGTTTTTGAGCTAAGGCATACTCTAATACAACTCAAAAAAGAAAAAAACAGAATATAAATATAAAAGAATGAGATAAAACTGCTCTTATTTGCAGATGATGTAATTCACGTAGAAAACAATCAACAGAAAATATGTTGGAAAATTTAGAGATGAGCATGGTTGCTGGATTTGAGGTCACTTTATGAACCAATAGTGTTCTTCTATGACAAATACATCATTTAGAGAATATTATAAAAGTCAATATGTGATTTATATGAGCAAATAAAGAAATCTGTGCATTGTCTAGGCACTAATTGAACAAAAATGTCCATGGTTCTCATCAGAAAAAAAATTAACTTTATTAAAAACATAAGGAAGATTGGAATAAACTGAATTAAAGCTTATGTTAAGGAGTTAATATTTATAGATCTCCAAAGAAATCAATAAACTTAATACAAAAACATTAAGCTTCTTCTACCAGTAATGATTAATTAGAAAATACAATAAAAATTAAAATACCACTCTATAAGTAGAAACAAATCCTCTCAACAACTCTATAAATATTGATCAAGACTTCATGGAGAAACATTTTAAACTCCATTAAAATATGTAAAAGAAAATTTACAAAAAATAGCAGTATACCATGTTCATGAATGAGACTGATTAGCATCATAAACATGTTACTTCTTCCCAAATTTATAAATCTAATGCTATTCCAATCAGAATTCCATACAAATGCATTTCAAAGCTTAGATGAAAATATAAAGTTATGTGATTAGTTGTCATTTTTTAAATAAAAAGGAAAGAGAAATTCATCTAGTTACACATGAAGACTGTAATAAAACATAATAGAGAGTCAAAAACAGATCTATGAAATATGGGAAACTGATTTATCATGCCCATGCAGCTTAATTGGGATAAACACCTACAATGTAAAAAATTTACATAGGTTAACATCTATAACATTGAAAGAATTCTTACAAATATGCATTAAAAACTGGTAAGGTGAGTTGGAAAATGAACAAGTTTATCTACAGACAATTCACAATGAAACCTGAAAAGCTAACCAGAATATAATCAGATGCTTGAAATACAAGTATTCAGAGAAATGTAACTCAGAATAACATTAGACTACTTTATACCGACTAATTTGGCAAAAATTAGGAAGAGAGTTGTAGTGTAAGTGCCGACAGTTAGCTTTTTAAAATGTAATAGAGGTACCTGACATTAAGCCTTTGGTTGCTGAGTCATCCATTTCAAAGATATTCATCTCAGATTAACACATCTGGATAAAGAGACAGGTCCCTCCACCCATTAAGTTCCCGTTGTAGAAAGCCCTGGGTGATGGAGATAACTGACCGCTTCAGTGACCCTGTTTCCCTTCTCATGTTTTAATTCTCACACGTTGTTTTAAATTCACCAATAAACAGTGATCCCCTGTAAAACCCTTGAAACCCCACCCTTAAGCTCAATAAAGACACAGTCCCAGGTCTGCACACACAAGTGTACTCTCTCTCTCCCTCTGTGACCTTGCGGTGTGGCCCTGGGTGTGTTGCTGAGGTGAGTCCTGCAATCATAAGAACTGCAAGAGCAGGTGCAGCCACAACACTGGCTCTGGTAGGGAAACGTCTGTGGGGGCTCTCCACAAGCAGTTAGGGTTCAGGTCAGTGCCCGCAGGCATTCCTATCTGAAGGCATCCCTATAGAGAGGCTGAGACCTACACAAAACAAGGGCAATGCCACATTTGACATGGGTGAGGGGAAGGGAAACACACCTGCAAGTGCAACTGTAGGCTCATGCAGTCATCTGGAGAATGATTTGAAACATTAATGAAAGGACATATTAATAAACCCTCGTAAGCCCCTCCTGAATATATATCCCAGAGAGAATTGTCCATGTCCATAAACAGGCTTATCTAAGATTGATCATCTCAGCAATGTGTATGGAAGTGAGGGATTGAAGACAACCTAGGTATGCATCTGTGGTGGACACATAAATAGAAAGTAGTGTGTTCAGTGGCTTACTAAGCAGTTATCAGAAGCAACACTAAATACAAACATATAAAACAAATATGGACGAAAAAAAACCTACGAATCATAAGATATAAATTACCTTGTATTCATGCAAATTTGAAACACATATATACACAAAATAAAAATATTCATTTTCCAAAGGACCATGTATCTTTAAGGACATCAGAGTGGTGCTCATGCTCCCAAGAATAGAACAGAGAGAGATGGGTGATTACAGAGAAAATACTGAAAAGAGATAAGAGGAATGCATTGCCTCTAATGACAATATTAATTATTAGGAAATAGGATTAACCTGATATTTTATACTTGCGATCTAGAAGAAAGAAAAGTATTTTTTAAATTAAAAAATAAGTTAAGGGGCTCCTGGGTAGGTCAGTCAGTTGACCACTCAATTCTTGGTTTCAGCTTAGGTCATTTACCCTGGGACTGTGGGGTTGAGTGCAGTTAAGATTCACTCTCCCTTTCCCTCTGCCCTTCTACCCTGCTCACTCACTCTCTAAAATTAAAAAAATAAAAGATTTTTTAAAAAGACAAAATGAGTGAGAAGACCAGGTCTTTAGGGTCACTTCTCACTCTACCAGTTTTCTATGACACATGAGATCCGTAGTGAGGAAGGCTTGAGAGACGATCTGTATCATCTTTCATTAATGGGATGAAGCCAAACACCTGCAATCCAGTTAATTCAGGCCAACTAGGCTCAGGGGAGCTAGTTTCACATCATCTGTCAACAAGGACATCAAAGCGAGTTGGGAAATCCGAATCATCTGTCTTTGGGCTGCAAGCCCTGGCTTTGACTCCCCAAACACCAATTATAGTAATTCTCAGTGTTCCTATAACCCTCAGCATCTGTTCATTGTTTAGGGCTCCGTAGTCTACCCTGGAGGCCTCTTGGGGTCTCCAGTTTAGTTAAGGAGAGAACCGGAAGAATAGATAAGTTAAAAGCATGGAGACCCTAAGCACATGTTCTGTCTCAGGAATCCCCAGTATGATGTAGCAGATAGCTGCAAAAGCTTATTTGAACCCAATAAGGTTCAATTAGGACTCCAGAGAGGAGTTTGTAGGGAGATGAAATCCTCCTCAAAATGATGAAAACAAAACCAAAAAAAATCCTTAACAGCTGGAACGGGCAAAATGAAATTTGCAACCACAGGACAGTCGGGTTCCTACTCCTGTACACCTTCTTGATAGAATGAGATACTACGAAGGGGTGAAAGGTATTGATGCCTCAATGAGCCTTTCTGACTACAAGTCTCTTGAGAGTCCCTTCAAGTGTGTAGAGTGCATGGGTCCACATATGTATGTCATGTGTTTGAAGCCCTCCGACTAACAGAGATGGGGTCAAAACACAGTAAGATCCTGCTTCAGAAGATGCTGAGGGAAATGACATTATTCATCTTTAGAGAGCTCTTTCCAGTTCAGTGGTGTGGGAGCTTCTGGAAGAGTCTCAAGGCATGAAAGTCAAAGACTACAGACCAGAACAGAAAACATTCCTTTGGTAGATGTGTAAACTCCAGAACTAGATATCAATGTAACTGGCTATCTCGGGAGGTGGTCCCCTACTTGTCCCTGTGTGCCTTCACTTCTAAGTGAAGAGGAATGTGAGGCAAATTTGCTTTCAGTGTGAGTGGAATGTGTGACTGGAATTTATTACTCAGTATGTGTCCTTTATAATTTCTTACATATACAGTGTAAACAGTTCACTGCTATGTTTCTTGGGTGCCAGGTCAGATATTCTCAACAAATATTGATGTCATCTTCATAAAATCCTTAGCCTGAAACTTTTTGAGGTATTGCTCTGTGTATAATCCAATTTCACTGATATTTAGAAGCAGTATTCAAGTTTCCAAAGAGAGAGGTAAGCAGTGCCCATCAGGTCCAAGATCCTGCTTTGAAAAGATATTTGTCTCTCTCTAGATGTACTATGGTACTCTACTAAGAATGCCATATTCTTCGGCCCCAGAGAGCTGATACCAAGTAATATTTTTGTCTTACTTCTCTGAGTTTCCTTAATATTTCTCTGAATCATCAAACCATAGTCAACCTACAGACTTAGTATGAAAATTACTAAAAGTTGTTATACAGCAAAAGACGATTCATACCTTGGTTTGTAATTTCTGCATATTCAATGCCTCTCCAAACACAATGCCTCTTTGAGAGCTGGGTGCCAAGAGATCTGCAGAGCAGCTGCAGATGAGTACAGATCCAGGGCAGCTGTCTTTGGTGGCACACAAGTGTCTTCCCTACCCTCCAAAATCTCCCTCAAAAGTCACAGCAGGCCTCTTATGCCCATATATCCACATGAGGGTGAAGTAAAGAAGAGAGGAGAATCCAGTGACATAATTAAGAATTGAATGAGCATGGTAGCCCCTGATAGTGTGTCCACTTCTTTCTTGAGACATAAGAATTGGAATCCTATACGTATTAATTTTCTACAAGTCTCCA
This sequence comes from Suricata suricatta, assembly GCF_006229205.1. NCBI lineage: Eukaryota > Metazoa > Chordata > Mammalia > Carnivora > Herpestidae > Suricata > Suricata suricatta. The sequence continues at coordinate 59,200,219 of NC_043714.1, forward strand.
TTCGTGTAGGAAAGCAAAATCTATCCTTTATAAATAAGACCCCATACAAAATCTAGTCTGGACAAAATGAATTAAATTCCCCATGATTTTATCACCAACAGTCAACATGAAAACACGAAGGTCCTAGGGAGTTGGAGGGGTTTGAAAGGAGGGCATGAAAAGGGTACCTGTTAGTGCTACCTCTGATGGCAGCATGGAGGGTATGGTGAGGCCCGGGGTCTGGGTGAGAGAATACAGCTCACTAGAGATTCAAATATACATTCTAGTGCCAAAGTCATATGTGTTTATTTACTGCCACCAAAACCAGGTTGTCAGGAAATTAGATCCACAAGAAAGCAACTATGTTGCTTTTAGATACATGGATTAAGTAAATCTCTTCATCTTTCAGAGTTATAGTATCTTTAACTGTAGTTTAGAGAGAATAACTGATCAATACTGGATTAACAATTGAGGCAAAATGAGGTTTTGGAAGACAGACTTGAATACTGCAAGGAACTCTACAAATTAAATGAAATAGGATAGTGAGGATCAGAAAATTTTATATGGTGTCTATTCCAGCACAATCTATTTTAATTATTAGAAAAGTAAAAAGAAAGAAAGATAGAAAGAAAGAAAGAAAGAAGGAAAGAAAGACAAAGCATATTAAAATGGAATCAATCTATGTTAAAATGCAGTTGAAATGCCTATGGTGGGATTGATTGATTCTGTTCTCTACCTTTTCTGGGTCAATCTGCAAACGGTGTAAAACAGTGCCTGTAAGCCAATGCCATAAAATTCAACTTTGTTTCACTTCCATTCCAAATGTAATTCAAGTGCCTTTCAACAGAGATTTACTTTGAAGCTGGCTCTTTCACATCCCATTAAGTTAGTGTATTTTATTTGTGTGAAAATTCAAGTTGATCTGATGTTGATGTCCAGCCACTCTGCAAACAGGAGCAGGGAAAGATCTGTTAAAGATAAAAATTGCCAAAGGGGAGATGGACATAACTTTTTAGATTTTGCTGTAAACAGCTCTCTTTTTCCGTTATCAGTTTGTCATTAGACTTTCCAAAGAGCTGCCTAAGGCCAGACCTGTGTCCGGCTTGGACACCAACCTTTCACCCTGCTTGACATCATTCTCTGAGAAATTCTCTGCCCTACCTTTCCTTCCCCCAATTGCATCAGCTGCCACAAATGAGGGAAACATATTAATAACAGTGTATGGAATATTTCCACACAATCGTAACATTTAAAATCTTCCAGGGTAAATTACAAGGAAAGCTTGGAATTCCAAGCTCCTGAGTACATTGTCTGTCACCAGTTATTCTACTTTTAACTTTGTTAGAATCTAGTTTCTCAACTTCATTATTTGGATGTTTAATAATGGAGGAGTTTGGTTTGAGAATGTAAAAAGAGGTTAGAATGTGTCCATAAACCACACTTATTTGTTTTCATCTGTGTCTGTTCAATAGCACAAACATTTCTCAGTATTCCAAGCTATAGATCAGGTCATGGTTCTAAGATGTTGAGAAAATGCTGGAAAGAACAGAAATGGATTCCCATATGATAGAAATAAACATTTATTGGGAGGTTAGCATTTGCTAAGTACTTAATTGGAAGATTTGTCTACACAGGCCCAAATAATTCTCATAATTATTCTGTAAGGTATAAGTCATCTGTATTTTATGAGGACAAAAGAGGCTCAAAAAGGCTGTGTCAACCGTCCGAGGTCATGTAGCCATTAAATGGAAAAACAGGTATTCAAAACATAGGTCTTTTTACTTCATATCTCACATTTTTTCCACCTAATTCTCTATCTTCAATGATCTATAGTCCAGATTCAATGATATAGCAATCAGTGGTCCTTCTTCAGACAACCAAAAGGAGAAACTGATAGAAAAAAATATTTTAACAATTGTCACCTTGAATTCCCTTGAAGAAAGTATTTTTCTCTGTGAGAAGGTTACAATGACTAGTAACTTTAGCCAGGGAATGTGAGAGATTTGAGCAAGAGAAGAAGCTTAATGGGTCTGTTTAAGAAGAAAACAAGAATTTGGATTTGGAATAAATAAAGAAAATAGAAGGAGAAGAACAAAAGAGAGAGGGAGCTGAATGACACTGCTGTGGTCTATTGCCTAAAAGCAATGTTGTATATGAGAAACCTCCAATGACAAATTATTCTGAAGATTTTTCATAACAAGGAATTACCTAAATTTTGTGTTCAAGTTATTTGCCATATGTCACTACAAAAGCATCTTTTATCTTCCCAAACTTCCAGTAAAATATACTCCACTCACAACTCTTCTATAAGAAGTATCTGAAAAGCTGGTGCACCTGAGTGGCTAAGTCATTTAAGCATCCAAATTTGGCTCAGATCATGATCTCATGGTTCATGAGTTCAAGCCTCACATCAGGCTCTGTGCTGATAGCTCAGAGCCTGGAGCCCGCTTCGGTTTCTGTGTCTCCCTCTCTCTCTGCCCCTCCACACTCACACACTGTCTGTGTCTCTGTCTCTGTCTCTCTCACTCTCAAAAATAGAGAAAAATTTAAAAATTAAAAAAAAGAAGTATCTGAAAAGTAAAAGAGATATTATTCCATATCTGTATCAAAACAGGGTGGTGAGAGAGGGGTGAGACAGGGTTCAGAAAGCACAGGAAACTAGAAGTAGAGATGTCCATGTGGCTAGGAAGTCATTGGGTGTCCCATGGATATGAAGGAGGGAATGAGTTAGTTTATATAAATGTGAAGGAAATCACACACCTCAATTACACTTGATCAGCTAGATCCTATTGTCTTGATAGCAATTTCCTCAGCCCATCAGGGGTGTGTTAATCAAGGAAATATCTAGAAAGTTATTGACGTCATGTCCTTTCAATAGCCCTGACACATGGCCGTGATCAAAAATGGTAGCAAAATTCCCTTCCTACACATTTGCTGTATCTGTTGATGTCCCCATCTGCTCTCCTATATAGCCTTTTACTCTGAAATAACCATCAGAAAATTAAGAGTATTTCCTTAGATAAAAGGCTGGGGATCCATGGTCTAGGAAATTTCAAATTTAGTCAAATATGGTACTCTCATTGCATAAGTTACAGCCCCTTTGCAAAAGGCCATCCAAATCACTCCTTCCTCCAGATAGCCTTGCACTATGTTCTCTGCATAATATTTTTCTCTCATAGGCCTCTAAACACTGTGTTCTCGCCACCACGCTTAAAGCACCCTGATTATAGAGATAATAACAGATTTGAGGGAAGTAGAAATATCCACTTTGATCTTCTAATGATTGCAAGAATCCTTTCTCCAGTAGCCCCAGTGGGATTGTTACTTATCTTTGTAACATATCCAATGATAAGGACATTTCAAAAGGAAATTCTTTGTATCTTTGTACAGTATGAACCATTAGAAAGCATTTCCTTATGTTTGAGCATAAATTATACTTCTGGTCCTAGATTAATTCAGGCATAGGTGTTCTTCTTCCATCTGTCCCTTAACTATCTGATGATAACTCTAATGCCACTCCTTAAGTCATACTAAATGTACCCAGTTCTTTCAATTATTTCCAGATGATTTGCCATACACACCAGGAACCACTTCTGGGTACATTTCATTTGCCAATGTTCCTCACAAAGGGCTAGTGTGCAGAAGGGAAACTTATGCTCCAGATGTGTTCTTAATTGAGCAAAATACAATGGTAGCCTTAAGGCTTTCTTCTGCAAATGGCTCCTTTAATAAAGCAAACTGAAATGACTTTAGTGTTTGGGGACATTATATCAAACCCCCAATCATACTGAGGTTGCCAATGCCTTATTATTCAAACTGATTTTTTCTGATGTCTTTAACCCTCTTTCCTTACATATATTTTCTACCCTTCGGAAAAGTTTAACATAACTCAATGGATATTAAGTCCGTTCGATAATGTTATGAGTACTAGGACTTATGTCATAACACTTCATAATCTTAGGGTAACATAGAAAAATCAAAGATCATGAAGCTAGTAGAATTTTACAAATTTTATACAATATTACTTGGAGACTAATGGCTTCAATCATGTCATGGTGGTCACAGGACTCAAGTGCAGCTCAGAGAGAAAAATTTTTCACAAAGATTTTATAGATCTTATTAGTATAACATATTGCTAATTCTATGCTCAATTTTGCCTTTTTTTTCAACCATGATTGTTCACTTAACAAAGAGGCAGAGAAATAGAAACCTAACACTATCTCATCAAGGAACTTTTTCTCTTCCTTGGAGATTTTTAGTCTAACACTAGAAGTATGATAGTATGTTTAGAAGATTCCAAGGTAACTGAATTTTCCCTGTGAGAAGAATTTTTCCTTATCAGAGGAATATTAAGAAGAAAAAGTCATAGTATTGTTAAGAAAATAACTAGGAAAAATAGAAAACACCATTATCCAAAAATGTTGAAACATAAACTAGACAGTAGAAGAAGAGAGAAATACAAGCTTCTCTGAGTTTGCTTCTAATACTGCTTTAATATTAAACATCTTTATAAACATTAATACCAGACCTCTGAGTCACTAGGCCTCTTTCCACAATACTATGCTTCCTTTTATATCATCTCAAAAACAAGCCCCACCCCTCTGTCACAAATGTTGGAATAACTACTACCTTATCTTTTCCAAATAACCATCAAGATTCTGCTTAAAAGACTCCAGGGTAGGAAACTCAGATTTTAAGTCAGCTCAGCCCATCACTGAAAAGCTCATACTTCATACTCATAGGAAGCTATTGATTTATTGTCCAGTTTAAAAAGTAAAATATAGAATTGTGTCTGGTCCTTATAGTCACCATAGAGATTACATGTCCACATTAAGAAAGACTAAGAGAAAACAGGGACCAAGGAAAAGAGTAGTGGAACTGTAGGTCAAATGACTTTTAAGAATCCTATTTAGAATCAATAATGTGCATTATGGAAGAGGAGTAGAATGGAATTCTTTATTTCTAACAAAAACTCTATCTCACTCCACTGGAACCCAGTGCCTAAATCTTCACCCACCACATACCACTCAACACGCCTTTAACGGAGTGAATGAATAGACGCTCTTCCTATTGATATTACATCAGACCATGAGACTTCACAGAACAGGCAGGCTTCCCCTTCCACACAACATGGTACCTGCTGAGGGCTTTCCTTGTTGAGAATGAGCTATTCTGAGTCTTGTTCCTCAATAATATATTTTATTGACCCCTTTCATTGATTTCCCTCCCTCAGTATATAGCACTCAGAAAGGAATATTTCGAGTGGGATCTGGCCAAAGTAGGTATTGGGGAGGGTCGGATCAGGGTTGCCAGGAAGAGAAGCCAAATCTCTCTGCCATTTGCCTGACTTGCTCTCTCAAAACCTCCTGATAGTCTTTTATGGGATCATTCTTCCACATGTCTTCTCAACATTCTGTTTCCACCCCCTAAGCAGTCACATGAAAACCTTTTATCTTCTCCCTCTCTCCTGCCACAAAATTGGATGTTCTCTCCAGATTCTCAGAGAACCACAGGCTCCTTCCATCCCTCAGTTCTTTATCCTGATCTCTCCTTTGACTGCCCTAGGATGCCAAAATACATGAGGAAAAGCGGAATGCTGTTTCAAACACAGACCTTAATTGCTTGGTCATTCATTTTTAACATCTTTCTGAGACTTGGAAAAAAATATACTATAAGGCTTTTTATGTACCTCCAAAATGAATTTAGCAAATCAATCCTTTGGAGGCTGATTCTTTTCTCCACATTAGAATGAAATACAGCTTCAGGCTTAAGTCATGTATCAAAGAATATGGTTTAGCAAGACAAAAACTAAAAGGAAAACACTTTCAGCTAAATTTCAAACTACAGAAAGCATGGCACCCTCAGTGGGTTAATGATAGCTTTAATTAATCTGGAATTCCACCAAGGTATGAATTTACTCATACCTATTTTTAAAAACAAGAATATTGATTTTGGACCAGCAATAAATTCCTGTAATATCTGTCTTTGGCAAAAAAAGCCAAGACGATTCTAGTCCATTTCTTTTTGTCTTGACGATGTTATGCCAAAACCATCATTTTGTTGGCTGCATACACTCTGATTTATATTCAATGAGAGTTGTAAAAGGCTTTTATAGGGGAGACAGACGAGTGACATTTTCCTATAAATCATGACCATTTTTACTGCCACAGAGTTCTGGGGCTGAACTTCAAATGTAACCGTGCTGTAAACTCTGTGGATGGGACCACATTCTTGCTGAATGAGAAACATGTTTCCCCTTCAACCGTGAGTGACTGCACATTCCAATCAGTCTCTGGAAGATGAGAACATCACAGAAACCCAGGGACCATGCTCAGCTCTGATGCAGCAGCCCATGAAATGCAGGTCACCCAGGACACCTTTGAATACAGCCATGCTTTAAGCTTCATGAATCACTCGAATTGGTACAGATACTGGGTGCTGAGCTGAAATAAATTAGGCATTAAAGGTACGAAAAGGGAGGCAAGAATGACAGGAAGCTAATTTTGGCATATAGCAATCCCGTGGATCAGAAATATGACCCTATAGAAAGGAATCATATTTCATTCAATATGATTCCTCCCAAGAATTTCTTCTAGCTGTGGGAATGTCATCTTTGCACATAACTCTCCCAAACACTCCACTGACCACACCTGTTAAAGACAACTCGCTTCTATAAGAAAGAGGTGTCGAACAGAGCAAAGAGAAAGGTACTAGAAATTAGAAGCTCTGAATTTTCTGGCAACCTATCTTAATGAAAAGAGCCTGGGTTTGGAAGGCAGAAGAATGGCTTCTGTAATTTTGGAAAAGATATTAAACCTTCTCATGCCTAGATTCCTTATCTATACATAATATATGTCACACCCCACCCCCACCAACTCCACCCCACCAACCTGGCCTTTCTCCTGGGCTACATGCATCTATGCATGGCACCACCAGCATCCAGCCAGAAACATAGGTATTCTCCTTGAGGCCTTCCCCTTTCTCAGTTTATGTATAATCAACTACACGTCCTATTGATTCTACAATCTTAAAATAGCTTAAACCTGTCCATCCTTCTCCTACCATTCTAGGTCATTCTACCACTATTTATTTCCTGAGTTGCTACTATAGCTTTTTTTTTTTTTAACTTTTGTCTTTATTTTATTTTGAGAGAGAGAGACAGAGAGTGAGTGGGGGAGTGTCAGAGAGAGACGGAGACACAGAATCTGAAGCAGATCCCAGACTCTGAGCTGTCAGCACAGAGCCAGATGTGGGGCTTGAACCCATGGACTGTGAGATCATGACCTGAGCCAAAGTCAAATGCTTAACTGACTGAACCACCCAGGTACCCCTACTATATCTTCTTAATTGACCTTCCTACTCAGTGCTGTTCTGGGCTTCTTCCCATCTGAACCACATTATGGCCAGAATGCTCTTTCTCTGAGCTAGCTGCCATGAGCCTACTATAATTTCACAATTATCCTTTTTGTCTGATTTTAGCATAGATCTCCTACTTCCTTCTGGTTCTGTTTTGCCTGAAATGTCCTTTTCCATCTGTAATTTTTAGAATAAGCTAAGATACTGTAGCAAATATTAAATAGGCCAAAATATAATAGTCTAATACAATAAAGGCCATTCCTCTCTTCTGCATCCCCTGACAAATAACAGTCCTGAGTAGGTATCAGTTCTCTGGAGATGATTCTGTTCCAAACTGTTATTCAGGGGGCCCCGCTGCTTCTCTCTTCTGTCTCGGCCATCACCTAGGGTCTACTCCACACTTGCATCCAACCAGATCAAGGGGAAAGATCCTGAAGGATGGCGCAGGAGGATTAATGGGCCAAGCCTGGAAATAACACATTTCATTTCCACTATTATACGTGGCCATGCCCAGGTTCAAAGGAGCCTAGTTAAGTGCCCAACAAGAAGGGGGCATGAAACTTTTTGCAGATGCCTAGTATATGCCCTTTAAGTTAGCACAGAGAGATATTTGTCATCACACTTGCCTTTTGTTAGAAAAGGTTTCCAAGTTCAGTTGACTTTCAGATGTCTGAGTGGCAGAAGGAGGAATAGTATTAAGAACGTGGGTTTCATGGCATTTAAATCTTGGCTCTGCTGTTTACTAGGTGGATAATTTGGAACAAATTATTTAACATCCATGAACTTCAGTTTGCTCATATATAAAAATCAGAGTAATAATATGGCATGGGCTTTTTCTAAGGACTAAGGGAAACTAAATATTTAAAAGCGATCAGCTCAATACTCATCAAAAAGCAGTTTTCCAAATGGAAGTTATTATGAGTAGCTATTGACCAGGAGAAACAGACAATAGAAAGAGATATTAGAAAGACTTTGTGAGTAAGTGGATTCTGCTCTCAAATACATTTTTTAAATGTTTTTAAAAATTTTTTTAATGTTTTTTATTTATTTTTGAGAGACAGAGACAGTGTGAGCAGGGGAGGGTCAGAGAGAGAGGGAAACACAGAATCTAAAGCAGACTCCAGACTCTGAGCTAGCTGTCAGCACAGAGCTTGACACAGGGCTTGAACCCACGAACCATGAGATTATGACCTGAGCTGAAGCCAGACGCTTAACCAGCTGAACCACCCAGGCGCCCCTCAAATACATTTTGCAAAGTATTTAACATATTCTAGAACTTTGTTTTTCATTGATAAAATGATAATTCCTTATGGCATAAGGATATAGAATAATGTGGGAATTGAATGAAATATGCACAGGAAGTATTTTATATTATGCACTGTACATAATAATATATGACAATTATGATTAAAGAAGTAAACTAAGTGTATCAAGAAGAAGAAATTATTTATGTGGCAAAAACATTTTTCTCTTTTCAGAAGGCATAACTAACAACTTCAAACTCCCCCTCTCTCTTTCAACTTCTATTAGGATTTTTTAAGTTTTCAAACCACAAAACTCAAGTATGCAAAAAATGTGTTTTTCCTAGTTTCTGTCCAAAACTCCTATGGCACCTACAGCAGAAATTGGATTTTGCAATTTCAAGGGAAACTCAGTTACTTAAGGGTTTTCTCAGTTAATTCAAAGTAAACTCAGTCAATGTATGATTCAACACCTGCCCTGTTGTGGTAGCCTCCAACATTCTCCAAAGTTACTTTAGCGTCCAGAATAAGATATGGTTCTTGGGCTTCAACTGTCCTTGTCTTCATTGTTATCATTTATGTTTGGTCCCTGTCTTTTATCCTCTGCCTCCGTCCAGTTCCATGTTTCTGTCCACTACTGCAAAGGTCCCATGGCATGGCTGGGTTGTCTACCACAATTCTGGGTAGCTAGAGAGAACTCAGCAGGACAGCCTCATCTCTCTCTGCCCTGGCCTCCATGCAGCCATTTCCTTCACTGTTTCCAAGTCATGTGGGTTCTCAGGCTTCAAAAGGGAAGATCAAAGCCTTGTCCTCTTTATTTGAATTTGCCCCAAATGCTTGGGAGGTCTATCTTCCTGTGCTTCATAACTAATCCCAGGAGAGGGGAAAGGGAAGAGCCCTTCAGAGAACCATTAGCATCAGGCTAATTGACTTCCCCTCAGAGTCTCTCTTTCCCCAGCCCGGAGAATTGTCTCAAGCTTAAGATATTCCATTATACTTCACTTCTCAGACTTAAAATTCATGAATTTTATATGTTGATCTGTTTCACTGTGACACTTCTTTCTTGAGAAAAAGGAGGCATAAGTCAGAGTTTCCAGGGTGACTATGCCTATATCAGGTTACCTGCCTGTCGCTGAGGAAAGAGGCATAAAGAAGAATGGTATTGTCACCACACTCAAGACACCTGAGTGCATCTGTGTTCATGCTTGACATCTTTCTTCCCGCTCTACTGATTAAGTGTCCATGACCCTATGAGAGGCCAGCCCCTCATTCACTAGGACCCAGACTCATTCCCTACACAAGTTAATCTCACCAAATAATTATTTTTTCTTCTACATCAAGGGTCAATAAACTTTTTCTCCAAAGGCCCAGATAATTAATACTTGAGCCTGTGCTGGTCATACAGTCTCTGTCATTACATCAGAACTCTGCTATTACAGCTTGAAAGCAGCTAGAGACCATACATAATCTAATTGGTATAACTGTGTTCTAATAAAAGTTATCTATGAACACTAGAATCTGATTATTGTATAATTTCCACACCGCACTAAATAATATTATTAAAAAAAATTTAACCACTTACAAACCTAAAAGCTATTCCTTGCTCATGGACCACCAATAGTCTACAAAAATGGGCAACAAACCAGATTTGGCCCATGGGCCATAGTTTGCCCATCCCTGCTCTACATTATTTTTTTCTCTCTACTTGGCAGATTATTGACTATTTTATATGCTCTGGTGTCTTATACTCTTAAAAATTTTGATCTTCTCTTGATTCTTCAAGTCTTTCTAGCCAGCGTATTATTTCTCTGTTGATCTTCACAGCAAAACTGCTTAAATTTGTTCTACACATCCTTCCACATGTTCATCTCTCAATTATTCTTCATACCATTCTAACGTCGTTTTCATTCCACCGCTATAGAAAAGAAATCTTGTCTTGTAAAGGTCACCAATTATCTCTACGCTTACAAATCTAAGGGCACTTTTCAGTCTACATTTTATTCCACTTCTCAGCAGTTTTCAACACCGCTGAAACACTCCCTCCCTTGAACATTCTCTTCTTACATATGAAAATAGAGCTGTATGCTTAAATCATTGAAATTACACTGTGTGGCATGCATCTTTCGACTAATGTATCTTTTCATTAAGATTTAAAAAAAAGAAAAAGAAAAAATGATCACCAGAGATATAATAATAATAATAATATTGCAAACCAGGAAAACATCTCCGATTATCACTGCCTGCTTCACTCCATCTAAAGATGCTTCAACCCTGAGACAAAAAATCTTCTCAACTGGCTACACCCAGAACTCAGAAACTGACTTATAATTTGCTATACTCATTAGCCATTATTTTTCATTTATCTCTGTAGAAATACCTGTAATTTAATACATGATTACTTGAACCAAAGACCTAACTTTGGGAATACACCTGTATCACCACCTCCTGAAATAAGTTTAACCAAACTGACCCATTGTCAGGACTAAGAACTGGTTCCATGAGACAGAACAAATTACCACCACAGCTTTTAGGATGTGAATATTCCAAGAAAGTTTTAGAGAGGGGAACCTAGGGACTATGAGGAGCCCACCACAAAATGTTCCACAGTGGCATATTGATTATTTTGAATTCAAGTTACTTAAGAATTATAAGCACTTGCATTAAGAAATGCAAGAAGAACACTGTATCTCTCCTTTGCCTCCAGAAAGAAGGAAGTTAGTCTCCCATATGAAAGATACCACCTCACACACCAGGAGGTAGAGAGACATTCCCATTGTTAAAGAATTCGGTTCCACGAGTTCTATATAAATAAATTTTGTTACTTTTATTAGTTTACAACCCAGACCCAATCATTTTTAAAATTACTTACTAATTTTAGCTCCCAAATATTAAAAACATAATTGTCTCATAAATTATCAAAGATTTATACTTCTTTGCCTAAAAAGTGCAAAACCTGCCTAATTTGGTTATTCTTTTTGTCTCAGTTTCATCACTGGGAATTTGTGTCCAAATAATAAATCTTTGGTGTGTTTCTCCTGTGAAGAAGGAGGAGGAAGAGAAACACTCTCTTCCTTTTAGCCCAGCTACCCCACTGGTCATCCCTTCTTAGTCTCTGCAGCTGACTTTTCCACTTAGGCCACAAGTCCCCTGTCTTCTTCTTCCCTGTTTTCACCCACTCTTTCAGCATCTCTGTAGCCTTAGCTATAACCTATATTTTGGGAATTCCAAAAATATATACCTCTTTTGCCCAGACCATTCTTTTGTTGATCTCCAGACCCCTCTCACCAATTATCCAGTTAGCATGTCCCTGCATGTGTCTAGGAGGTATCTCAAAGTTGACAAGGACAACCTGAGTCACTGCCTTCTGTCCCGACCAGACTCCTCTTCCTCCAGTTTTTCCCAATAAGCCTTTCCCATCTCATGTCCTTACTCAAATCATCTACCTTGATTTCTCTCCCCGCTACTACCTTATACTAAATAAGTCCTGTCAATAAACCTCTAAAATAGAGATTTTTAAAAATGTTTATTTATTTATTTTGAGAGTAAAAGTGAGCAGAGGAAGGGCAGAGAGAGAGGGAAAGAAAGAATCCCAAGTATGGTGTCAGTGCAGAGCCCTATGTAGGGCTTGATCTCACAAGCATGAGATCATGACCTGATGAGATCATGACCTGAGCAGAAATCAATAGTCTGTTGTGTAACTGACTGAGCCAGCTGGGCACCCCCACAGTGGACCTTAAACCTACTCCCTCCTTTTCATTTCCACTGTGTAACTCTCATCCAAGCCACCACATTACTTAACTAAATTTCTCCAGCTGCCTTCTCCCAATCTCCCTTCTGCACCACAGTCTCGTTACATTCTCTCTACACAGAACTGAGGGTAATTTTTTTAGTTGATTTATTTATTTTGAAGGAGAGCATGAGCAGGGGAGGGGCAGAGAGAAAGAGAGAGAGAATCCCAAGCAGGCTCTGTACTGCCAGCACAAATCCCAACATGAGGCTTGAACCCACAAACTTCCAGATCATGACCTAAGCTGAAACTAAGAGTAGGAGGCTTAACCAACTGAGCCAGCCAGGTGCCCCGAGGGTATTTTTTTGTTATGTGAATTAAAGCAAGACACGCATCTCCTTTAAAGCTTCAAATGGCTTCCCATTGTCCATGGGATAAAATCCAAACTGCCTCCCATGATCTGCAATATCTTGCAAGACCTGCTCTGTCCTCATTTTATGCTTCTTTTCCCTTGATCACTATTGTCCACCCACTTCCACCTTCTGTCAAGTCCTCAGTTATAGCAAACTCTTTCTGACCTCAGTGCCTTTGCATATGCTACCTTCTCTGCTAGAATACTTAAATGTTTGTCTTGAGGCTTGAGATCTTCCATGGATGAGACTCAAAGGAGGTCTTCCATCCTTGACATTTACTCTACTCTCTAATCCATCTTAACTCCTATTACTAGTTATTTTATCTACTTATTATGGATAAAGCATAATAAGTTATCTATTTAGTGTTTCCTGTTTACTTCTTGTTTCTCTAAGTTCCATGAGGTCAGGGATCATATTTGTCTTATTCACCCCTGTATGCGCAACATCAGACACAGTACCTGATGCATAGCAAGTAGTTAATAAATGAACATCTGTGCTCATTTGAAAAAATTATCTTAGAATGTTATGTTTAACAAATACTGTTAGAGACTCTCCATCTAATCTAATCCCTTTATTTTACAGATAAATAAGCTGAATGCCAGACTGTTGTTGATGAAAAGAATAAAGTCATAGTTTAAACAGGATTAGATTCTCATTCTTGCATTTCCAGCTCAGGGATGTTGGTTCTATGTCAGGAGGGCAAGACCAAGAGATCATGGGAGTAATCTTTCTTCTGTATTTCATTCCTTTTCTTTATTAAGGTTAATGTTTTCAACTTCTAAATAAGTTCCAAGAGGAAGGGAACAATCCTATTAATTTGCCTAATGCAGCAAAAAGAGAGAGAGCTGCACACATTTTTCCAGACACTTTGTTTATAGACCTTAAGTTGGTGTCCAGTAGAATTTAAATTGAAGTTAACCTATTTTTAATATTTCAAACCATAGTTGGTTCATGTTTTCCATATAAAATCTGCAGTTCCATCTTTGCCTTTTGCATTTCCATCCTCTTTTTCCACCATCAAGTGGTCTGGCTCTTCCATGAGTGTGGTAGCCAGATGACAGATGCTCTTCCAAATAACCCCAGGAGTGGTTTCCCCTTCTACACCGAGCTCGGGCCGCCAGCTCTGAGAGTGGAAAGAGGGGTTAGAGACCGGGCGCCCCACTTTACAATCCTGGCTCTGAGGCTGATTCCCTGTGTCACTCTGGACAATTTGCTCAAACACCCTGGCCGTAGACCCCTGATTTATAGAACAAAGATTCAGAATCAAATCTTCCCAAAGTTTCCAACCAATTCTAGTCTCCTATGTGTTATTTTCTATGTGTATTTCTATGCATAAAATAGGACTTTGCACCATAAGATTAGTGAATCTCATCTGCCTCTTTCTTTCCCATTTATATCTTGCTTCTTTTAGTCCTTTATAGGGTGAACTTCTTAAGAAATCTTAGGATTCTTAAAACTCTTAGAAATCCTTAAAATCCTTAGAATTCTAAGATTTTAAGATTCCAATCTTAAGGAATTTCTTCTCAAAATCCAAACCATTTCTAAGAACATTCAATTCCTTTTCACAGTTTTGCTCCAGCTGCTTCAAGGTGATGCCTTAAGTAATAAAATGCTTGCTGTGTGGGAGGAATTGATTACCCAATAGGCAGCCTCTTCTCCTGCTCTGGGCAACATTGAGGTCAACCTTTCTCCCCAGGAATTGCAATTTCTGAATATTTCTGGAAAATGCCTAAGAAATGCTTTCCCAGACCCCGGAGGTTGGTTCTTCTACTGCCGATGGCAGTCAGATATATATTTAAACATCTAAGAAGAAAGAACACTTTTGCCCAAAGTATTCCCCTCCTTCCTTAAACTGAAGGTACTAAAATTACATACTAATCATCCTTATCTATGCCGGGGGCAACTCGATAGACAGGCTGCCACAAAGTGGAGTCATTCATCCTTATATTCATTTACATATTTAACAATATTTTTTGTAGTTACTGCATGTCAAGCATTGTGTTATGTGCTGGATAAAGTACTAATCAATGCCCTCAGAAAACTTAATTTCCTGACAATGCTAACAAATAAACATGCAACTAAGTTCAATGTAAGAATTGCTATAATTTCCTTTTAGAGACTCTGTGGTGTTTGGAATGATGTATTGGGGGTCAGTGGGTCTGGATGGCATCACTGTATTTTCACTAGTGAAGGCATATAAAAGAATTAACCCAATATTTTGCTCCATAAGAATTGCAAGAAAAGTCCAGAGTGGGAGGGTGGGGGAGTGGTGATTTCCCCCATGCTGCTAAAGAGTATCATTACTCCTTGATGGGATGTTTTCCTTTGTTTCAGCCCTCAATTTAATACCCCTCCTCAAAAGGTCTAAAATAATATTCAACAATCCATAAAACTGAGTAACAAGAGATAAAGAAGCAAAAAATTATTGTTTATGGTTACTTTATTTCTTTAATTAAAAAAACTTTTAGGTTGGGGAACCAACATCTTGAAAGACTCACTTCTCTTTGAGTTACAAAAAGTTAATTGAAAAGGGTAGAATCATGGTGGCCATGCCCAGACCACTCAAATGCCAGGAAAGTTGGTATAGCCAGTTACTAACTAGAATGCTTTTCCTGACTGCCCTGAGCATTGGTGTTCTCTCCCAGAGCAGGAGAGGATGACAAATCTAGATAATAGTCAATGATTTTTAACCTACTATGGTAGGCTCAATAATGGTTCCCCAAAAGTGCCTATCTACATCCTACTTCCTGGAATCTTGCAAACATATTATTTTATATATATGACAAAAGGGACTTTGGAGATATTTTTAAGTCAAGATGGGGAGATTATTTTGGATTTTCCAATAGGCCCAGTGTAATCACTGTGGTCCTTAAAAAGAACACAGCAGGAAGATCAAAGTTGATAGGAGGCAATGTGACCACAAAAGCAGGGATTGGAGCCAGGGAATTCTGACAGCCTCTGGATGCTGGACAAGGCAAGGTATGGATTCTCCTTTAGAGCCTTTAGCAGCCCAGATGACACTTAGATTTCAACCTCATAAGATACATTTTGAAATTCTGACTTCTAGGACTTTAAGAGAACACATTTGTGTTGAAATAGCTGTTCATGCTCTTTTTCACTTTTCTGTTGATTTTTTTATGTTTTTCATACTTGTTTATTGGAGTGTCTTCCAGGTTGCAAATATGAATGCTAAGTAATATCATTTGCAAATATCATTATAATTTGTTTTTTCCTCCTTAATTCATTAAGATTTTTAAATAGACAATTTTTCTTATTTTATAAGGTTAAATCTTTTATCAAATACTTCTTTGGTGACATGCTTAGAAAATGTTACTCCAAAGTCTCATGTTCATTTCTACCTATTTCTCCCCCAAATTTGATGTCTTTACTAGCTAAGCTTCTGAGGATGTAGGACTGAATCAGGCAAAGATCCTATTTTCATGAATTGTATAGTTTAATGGTGAGACACACCAAATAGAAACTGCAAGAGATTTTAGGTGTAGTAACAATTTTAATATTTACAAAGATTTATTGAACATTTACTGTATGCTTCTCACTAAACTTAGTATTTCATAAACATCTCATTTCACCCTCAAGACAATGTAGGCAATATGCTGATTCCCATTTTCTGTCATTCATTTTCCATTTGCTAGTGATTAAAGGAGCAAATGTTTCAGATATTGAAACTGACCCACATGAGGGCATTTTTTAGTCTGACCCAGAAGCCTGTAGAAAATAAGAAAACTGAGCCACACAGAGAAGGTTGCTGGAGTGAACAAGGTGAGAGAAGAGATGTGTAGCAGCTCATCACTGGTGATGAGCCCCAGCATTGGATGATCTGCAGATGTTAAACACAGGACCGTGCACAACTCATAGCATTCAGAGAATGGCAGTGCTCTGGGGGGCAGCTGTTTTGCTCCAAAGGGCAGCGTGGGTGGCAGGAGTCACTACATCCATGTGCACTGTGTCGGGCCATTGCCCTTCTTGTTGGCAGGGAACTGCAGGTGGCCCTACAACTCCTCCATTGTAGCTGCTCAGTCCAATGGCAGGTGTGTGTGCAGCTCCAAGACAACAGGCACCAGCTCCTTCCATTCTGCCATCATTGTCAAGGTTGGAGGCAGTGAGGAATGGATGTATGTTCCTGTTTGTCCTCATTTCACCCTGCTTCACATCTGGATTATGTTCTTGACTGCCATTTCTACTAATTAACAATGACTTTAGGCCCCAATGCAGAGGCTTCCACTTCTTCCACACCTACGACCACATCAAATCAAGTCCTCATCATAAATCCCTTATTCCACATCCCCTGTAGTGCTTCTATTTCTCTGCTGGAGCAGACATGACACAACATGTTTAAATGTTTGAATGTGGAATAGGGGCACCTGGATGGCTCAGTTGGTTAAGCATCTGACTCTTGATTTCAGCTCAGGGTATGATCTCAGTTTGTGAGTTCAAGTCCCACATCAGGCTCTGCATTGATAGCACAGTGAGTGCTTGGAATTCTCTCTCCTCCTCTCTTTGTCCCTCCCCGACTCCTTCTCCCCTTCCTCAAAATAAGCATTTAAAAGAAAATAACACTGTTGAATAACAATTGTGCGTTAGTGATAGCTTCTAGGGAAGGAAGGAGGAGAATGGACTGGCCATCATTCACCAAGGTCTTCAATGTTATTTATGTAATAAACTATAAATTTCCTCATCATTTATTTGTTATCCTAAATAGTAAATTGTTGTGTTATAATAAATTATAAAACTATGCTATTTTAAATTACAAAATTATAAATGCATTAAGTTTGTAGCTAAGTCACAAGGATTGAATGAACGAATGTGTTATGTGGGCATATTACTACTCGACCTCTCTTCTATGTATTAATCTATAAACAATAAAATTAAATCACATTCATGTGCCTTGTACGTCTAAAGATTCTTGAGTTCCTTCAGTATGATCTGTTAATTTAAAACATACCAGGGAAATAAAGCATGTTTCGAAATATTTGCAGTCAAATGCTCTGCCACTGAGCTACACCCCCTGTTTCCAAATATTTGAAGGCTATCATGGAAGATGGTGATCTACTCTAACTTACATCGTTTTTCAAAGCAATGGTTTATATTCAACAGGAGAACTAATTTCCCACCAATTAAAATTGCCCACCAAGGAAAGAAAATGACTTTAGAATTAATGTGTTCTCTTTTCCTGGAACAATTTAGGGAAAAGACGATTATTTATCATGGGGGCTACTGAGGAACTTACCATCTTGGGAGAATGATCAAGCTGGATGGCCTCTAACAACTCCCTGAACTTGAACTGGCTGTGTTTTTTGTATAAATATTTTCCACTTAAACTATTAGCTTAGATGGTTACAAAAGAATAGTCCAGTTCCAATTTTTTTTTCCAATTATGACAGATAGAGCATTACAGTTTGTAATAGTTGATCAGAGCATTAGCAATTTCGTGCTTGTTAATTTGAACATGTAGCCAGGAATAAATAGCATACAGTATGTGTAATACAATCTTAAAAGTGTTTTATTGGAACAATTCTTAGACCTCATACAAGGAAATGAAAAAAGAAGAAATGTAAATGAATGTGATGTCAGACTGAGGAAGCACATCTCTAGAGATCTTAGGAAGTTAGAATGGATTTTAAAATTCATTATGATTGAATTATAAAGTAAATGAAAAACAGCAGGGTTAAATATGAGGTTGCTGAGAGCATAAAAAGGAAGTTCTTTGGATATCCATGACAGGGAGCAAGCAAGTTCAGGTTCACCTCTAGGGCAAAGAGGAGTTTTCTTCCAGGTTCTTGTCCTTCAGCATTAACTCTGTATGAGGTACTCTACCGGTCCCGAAAATACAAAGGTGAAGAAAACACAGCATTAACCATTTAAAAGTTCATGCTTTTGAATAAATGGTAGGCATTTACCCTAAGTGCATGTCATAATAATAATACAGTAAAAACTGAAACTTAACCATGTGCCAGATAGTTTTCTAAGCATTTTACATATACTAAATCATTCCATTCTCACAGCAACCCCATGAAGTAGGTACTGTTATCATACCTGTTTTATAGATACTAAAAGAGAGGCACGGGTAGATTAGGTCGTTTACCGATGTCACACTGCTAGTACGTGACAGAGCCAGGATTCAGGCCTAACCAACTCGAGGTTCAGAGTCTGTGCTCCTGGCAATACACCTTATTACCTCCTCAACATGATGATGCTTCAGGGCTAAGAAGTCTAGGAATTGCTATTTTAAATTCTCTACAATTATTCTTATGGTTGTTACAACTATCTGTTGTGTAATAGCTCTGAAAAAAAGAGATTTCTGGTAGTGGAAATAAGTAGACAGGGACATTCCACCCAATTTGATGGAGATTAAGGTACACCCATGTATGTGTCTGGTAATTTAGGCCCCAAGAAACTTATCAATGACAAAATTCAAGCTCATAACTCATTTCAATTTTATGTTGCAAATACTTATTGAATACCAACACTGTACCAAACATTGCTTGGGTGAAGGTGGAAGAATAAAAATAAGAGAACTTTCTTGACCTTAAGAAACTTAAACTCTGATAGGTAAGATGAACCAAGTACACAAATAATCATAGTATAGAAGAGGTTGTGGCAAGTG
This sequence comes from Suricata suricatta, assembly GCF_006229205.1. Classification (NCBI taxonomy): domain Eukaryota; kingdom Metazoa; phylum Chordata; class Mammalia; order Carnivora; family Herpestidae; genus Suricata; species Suricata suricatta. The sequence continues at coordinate 59,219,560 of NC_043714.1, forward strand.
CCATTATAAAGGTATAAAGTCTTTCAGAAGTTAGGAGGGAAAAGTTTTCATTTAGTGGAAGTATCAGGAAAGTCTTCCTGGAAGAGGAGACATTTTGAAGTGGCCTGAGTACTAGTTAGGATCTTGAGAGGAGAGAAAGAATAGAGGGTTAAATGCATGCTGACAAAGGAAATAGCCACGTAAAAAACAGAGTGGGAACCAAAGATGTGTTCTTAGTAGTGAACCAGTCATGCTGATTGGTTGGAGGAAGTTGAAGCTATGGATGAAAAAGTGGGTTGGGCCACTGCAGAATGACTGCCAGGGAGCTAACAACTCAGGACTTTCATTATATAAGATCTCATTTACTGGAGTCAGGTCACATTTTGGCCCATGTTAGTCTATTATTTTTCTAGCATTTGTGCTTAATTAATGTTTATTTCTTTCCTTTCCTTCTTTCTTTCTCTTTCTTTTTCTTTTCTTTTCTTTTTTAAATTTTTTTATTCTTTATTTTATGTTTTTAAGAGAGAGACATAGAGACAGAGTGTGAGCAGGGGTGGAACAGAAAGAGAGAGAGAGAGAGACAGAATCTGAAGCAGGCTCCAGGCTCTGAGCTGTCAGCACAGAGCCTGATGTGGGGCTCAAACACACGAACCATGAGATCATGACCCGAGCTGAAGTCAGACGCTTAACCAACTGAGCACCCAAATGCCCCTCTTTCTTCCTTCCTTTCTTTCTTTCTTTCTTTCTTTCTTTCTTTCTTTCTTTCTTTCTTTCTTTCTTTCTTTCTTTCTTTCAAGAGCCTAGAGTGCCTAGCTAATAAGACCACTAAATACTTCAATTAAAATCTTGTGCAATTACAAAGATTCCCCTTTTTTTCTGTAGAACATAGATTTTTAAAAATCTCCCTGATCAAAGATTAGAACAAAACTTTAAGAATGCACCAGCTCATGGTGTGTAACACATTAAGATATGTACATAACTGAAAATAGAACGTCATCTTAAAATTCAATTACTCATTCAATAAATCTTTACTGGGGTAACTGCATACACACTGCATAAGAAGCTCTGAGAATATTGAGGTGTCTACATCAAAACTCATGCCTTCCAGGTGTTCATCAAGTGTGGGATATATAGGCAAGAATGAGTTATTAAAACACCAAAAGGTATAACGGAGCCTTGTGAAGGTGGTGAGGATGGTGGAGGAAAGGCTAGCTGCCTGAGTGATGTGGGAGCACAAGAGAAATTCGCAAGGTATCCGCGAAGGGAGATAGGCTTCCTTGCAAAGGGAACAACATGTGAAAAAACACAGAGAGGAGGGCCTACCTTATTTGAGGAGCCACAAGAAGCAACAGGGCCTCAGGATGCAGGAAGGGAAGTGCAGGAATGTGGCTATGGGGGAGGGGAGAATGGAGCCAACTGGTAAAAGGCTCTGGGCTGACAAGCAGAGAGCACTGAGCTTTGTAGTTGAGGCTGTTGAAAGCCAGAAGAAGAAAGGACTGACTGACTAACTGACTTCAGTGTTTAGGCAGAAACCTGTGCAGGCAACATGGAGGATAAGTTGAACTGGGAAAAAATGCTAAGGTTAGAAAGTCAAGGTAGAAGGTTATTGGGACAGTCCACATCATAGACGACAATGTCTAGTATCTTGAAACGTGAATCAACAAACATTAATTTAAAAATAGTTGGTGACTCATTCGGTTGAGCATTCAACTCTTGATTTTGGCTCAGGTCATAGTCTCACGGTTTGTGGAATCAAGCCCTGCATCAGGCTCTGCACTGACAGCACAGAGCCTTCTTGGCATTCACTCTCTCCCTCTCTCTCTCTGCTCTTCATTTCTCTCAAAATAATTTTTTTAACATTTTATTTTTGAGAGAGAGAGATGATCATGAACAGGAGAGGGGCTCTAGAGAGAGAGGGAGACACAGAATTAGAAGCAGGGTCCAGGCTCTGAGCTACCTGTCAGTACAGAGCTCAATGGGGGGCTCGAACCCACGAACTGTGAGATCATGACCTCGGCCAAAGTTGGACACTCAACTGACTGAGCCACCCAGGCACCCCTCAAAATAATTTTTTTAAAAAAGCTGGTTAATGTCCAATAGAGTGCCAATGATCCAAAATTAACTACACCTCTCAAGAAAATGAATGGTGAGCTTTGAACTAAGCTGTGGGAAGTGGGGAATCAAGGTGATCATTCTGGAACAAGAGAGCAGGAAAATTCTTGAGGTTTCAGAGTGAGACAATGACCACTTATGAGTACCACTTACCACGAGAGGAAAAACAGAAAGAAGGATGGTGGGAAGGCAAGGTGATAGGGTTAGCTCTGTATTTGAGCCTGCCAAATTTTTATTGCACAATTGACAAACCCTTCTGAAATGAATTAAAACTTCAAAAATGCACCTGTCCATGGTGCATTGGCTGGTGTGGCTGATCATTAGAACAGATCATCCCTCAGTAGTCTTCAAATGCCACTATCAGCCATAAACTATTATCTGACCTGCAGGATAACACACGCCAGTGACAGTAGCTCAGGATTTCATCTTATTGCAAAATTTATCCGATAACCAAATGCCAACTACCCACACCTTTTCTCCACTTTATATTAAACGTTCTACTTCTCTAGATTTCTTTTTCTCTGAAAATTGAATATTCTTCAGTTACCTTTCTGGTCTTTCCTTCCCCTTCAATGTAAGGGTTGTGGTTATAATGTAAGCAAAAGATGAAACTAAGCTATAGGACTGTAAATATAAAGAAAAGGATTTGGTAACTTAAAAGGCAAGTTCAATTTGCCTTGGGGACCAATGGGAAATATTGGAAACTGCGAAGAAAACAGTCTAGTGTGCTTTCAAGGTTTCTAACTTAGATGAGTATGTTGATGATAGAATCATTCATCTAAATAAGGATTAATGTAGAAGCAACTTCGGAGTGGGAAGAAAAATACTTAATTTTAGTTGAGGTCACAGTGACCTTGAGATATTTATGGGGCATCCTGGTATCTAAGAGACAGAAATATAAACAACTGGAACAGAAATTGAGGAATATAAATTGGGACAGTTTGAGGTGGCACCAGAAACTAGTCGCTTGGATCAAATCAGCCAAGGAGAGTCTCACAGTGAGATGTCTGAGGTACAAATCCTAAGGAATATAATAATTGACAAAATTGCTGCAAAACTAGGTATCTGACAAGATTAAGAAGTGCAGAGAGATGGGGGAGTGAGGTGGCGGCGGGAATAGGCATAAAAAAGCCAAGAGAGGAAAGAAAAGCAAACACGGTCTCATGCTTTGAAGCATCCATCAATAAAGACTAAAAAGGATCGTTGCATTTTAGAAGTTCCAGATTTTCCAGTGGCTTCTGAAAAGGCAGCTGCATAGGAACAGCAAAGCGAGGTTATATTGGGGCCAGGAGAAAACTGCAGGTAATAAATTGCAGCCTCAAGTAGAGAGGATTCTTTCAATAATTTTGGTTAAGAAAGGAGAGAAGGAGAGAAATGGAATAGCTTAAAGAAAATCAGATTTGGTTTCCAGAAAAATAACAGAAACACTGCTTGGAAGTCAAAACGCTTTCGTCCCTTTTTGCCTTTAGGGCCTGTTTGTAAAGTGCTACTTTTTGTGCTTATCAAGAGATTTCTGAAGCTTTCTGTATAATTTACATGAGAGCCAATGGTCACCATTTTGATTGATGTAAATGAATATAAGATATCAATCTCACTCATTTCCACATGACTGAATTTGCTGGAATCCTAAAAGTATATTTGTATTTAGTCAGCATATATTATTTATTTATATATGTGAAATTTCTGTTCAGAGTATTGTTAAATTAAATATTCAGAAACACAAGAGTAATAACAAAAAGTAACATTTTTCTTGAGCATTTACAATATGCCAGGCACTGTTCTAAGTGCATGTGTTTAATTTACCTTTACCTCTTCTCCAAGAATCCATGAGGTACGTCCTGGGTTTTATCTCCATTTCATAGAAGCACACAGGGATGCTCCCTTCCCAACACCGCACCCCTATCAAGTGGCAGATCTGGGTTACACCCAGCGGCACAAGAGCTCTTGCTTCTAACAATCAGACCATCTTGCATCTTGGTCCTAAACTGTATCATTACGTATAAAAAGACATCTCTGGTGAGAGTGTCCTGTTCTCTGAGTTCCGTCTTCATTATCTTTCAGGAGCTTATTTCTCCCTTTTGAATTCAACTTGAACAATAAGAAAGGATACCTAAGTCATTCGTGTGATTATACTGGGACTGAGACAAATTTAAACTTGGATGTGTTTACCCCTGTGTTTAAGAAGGTTCCTAAGCTACTCCAGCTCACTCTCCAGCTGGGAACCGAGGAAGGATCCAACTGGCATGAAAAGGTCATGGCCATTAGTCCATTGGGCAAGGTATGTAATTGGGAGATTCTAAAATGATTTCTGATTGTTAGAGTTAGCCCTGAGGTCCAGGGGGAAAGCAAAATTTATTTCACATGAAAACCATCAAGACATTTATACGAAAAATGCTGTGAAAAACAAAACTCTTCCTTTGGACTTGAAATCCAAATGTCGAGAATGTTTCAATAATACAAATAAAACAAAGGGGGGGCTACTTCTCTCCCAGCTCATATTAAATGGATGGGTCACAGTGTGTAGCATGATTGCACACATATTTTTTTGATTTCCTTATTATAAGCTACACAGCCAGCAACACAAAATAATATAAAGTTTAAAAATAAATGATAAAACATGAAGCCAAAACTCTCCAGTGGAACTGGAACAATACACAGAAAAACTAATGTATGGACACTATGATAATAGAGGGAGTTAATGGCTTTCTAAGCTCCCCATAATTCTAAAGGTACACTGTACTAAGAAATACAAGTATTCCTATCATCATCTATAGGTACACTACTGCAAGTAATTCATAAACCTGACACTAAGTTAGCAATGAACATGATCTAATCTGAATACATGTTAGTTTCTCACTGAGTATTTAGAAACTAGTATATAAAGAAAAACATTTAATACTTTTGATTCACAGAACAACATATTGGCATAGCATGACTTCTCACTAAAAATTTTGGAGATGTACTAATTAGAAAAAGGGAAATAAGTTATGAGCCTTTAGGTATCATAATGTACACTAGGAGTGTTATGTATGCTGTCTCAGTATTCCTCACTATTCTTCTGTCTCTGAAAGTTTCTATATCACTCTCAATTTGAAAAACAAACAATTGAGACTTATAGTTAAAGAACTAGTCTAAGTTCACTGAGCTAACAAGTAGCAGAGTTGAGACTGGAACCCAGTTCTGTCTGATTCCAAAATTCCTTCCCCTTCAAATGTTCCCTCTGTGAGTAATAAAAACCATAGTCTCTCAAAACTTGGATATAATGGAAAGGTAGGAATTAAATAATGGATTTAAATGTGAAAAAGTTGAACTCAGCTTTATAATAAGTGGACAATAACAAATTTCAATAACATTCTTGTTTTACACTGAAAAGTGAAATAAGCCATAAAATAAAAACAATTTGTATGTAGAAATATCTTTACCCAGTTTTGGACCTTGAGAACCACAGAATAATTATGAAAAGAGTCACCAATTTTTGAAAGACCATATTGCCCAAGAGTTTGATTTGTACTGAAAAAAAAAGAATGAATATACTACTTAATATGGCATAACATCAGTTGATTACTATACTAATGGAATTTTTTGATAAAGTTTACTAAAAGAATATTCCATTTTTAACATAAAATGGACAGATTGCATTTTTAATAAAAATTACCTGTAAGTTAAGATTGTATATTATAACAAAATCCCAGCTTAAACTAGTTTAAACAATAAATGAAATGTACTAGTTCATATAATGCAAAAAGAGCAGAAAGAGAATTAGTTTCAGACAGGGTTGAATCCAGGAGCTCAAAAAAATATTACCTAGAACTTCATTCTTAAGCTTCTCTCTGTTCTGTCGTTCGCGTGACCCCCAGGCTCTCCTTGAAGACCCTCACAGCCATCCTTCTGACAGCAATGGCTTCCACTGATACCTCAAGACCTCACCTCTCAGGATTGTGGGAAGAAGTACTGACCTCAGGGTTTCCACAGAGGAGAGACAAAAGTCCCAAATTACTGTATGTTTCATTGCTTCCTCATGATCAGGGGGATGAGATACAGATAGTGACCTTAAGTCTTTGTGGTAGCTCCCCTGTAACTCTGAGTAAATATCTCACTCAAAACACTGTGGACTCAAAATTAGGAAGAAAGAGCTAGTATCTCAAAGGAAAACTCAGGATATTATTAAGACGGGAATGGATGCTTGGCTTCCTTCAACTTACAAATATCCAGTAAAAATGGAAAGATTTTTGTTCAAGGTGAGGACATGAACACAAATAATCTCACAGGCTGAAAAAATGCGCATAACAGCCATAAAATTCATAATTACATTAGGTAATAGATATTGATTGACTGCCAAATCAAAAGGTACACACTTTGTTTTTCTTGATTGAAACCTCACAACTGCCTATGAAGTTGGGGGTATTATTATGCTTACATTTTACAGATGAGGAAATTGAGACCCAAAATATCTCATTTTTCCAACATCAAAATAGATGAAAGCCTGCATTACCTCTGTAAATTATGGAAGGGTGCCATCTAGAGGACAGAGAACTTGAAGGAAAATTGCTAGATAGAGATAAGTCTACGTTGGTTCAACAAATATTAATTGAGTACCTACTACAAATAGATACTGGGTTGGACATTGGAACCACTCTGCTGAATGACGAAGAAAAGCTAACCTGTGACTCCAGCTTGTAAATAGTGTGCCCAATCTAGGCTTGTCATGGTGCCTCAAACCCACCAAATCTCTCCTGCCTCGGGGCCTTTATACGTGCTGTTCTTTCTATTTTTTTTAGAAAGTCTCCTCTCTTTACATATGTCCTCATCCTTAATATACATGGTCCATCAATGTCATTATTTAATACCTAAAGTCTTTGTGCCTCTCAATTTGCAGATTTGTACCATCATATATTGAAGTTTATTCATCCCAGTGGGCTCTCAATGTTATGCTAAGTCTCTCTCCTCAGACTCTCTCTTTCTGCAAATGCAATTTCAAACCTTAACCAGTCTCTTAAAATATTGACCCTACCACTTTCTCTTACTCTCAACAATTACCTCCTCTACCTCTTCAAGAAAAGATAAAAATCATTAGATTTTTAACCCTAACCTTAGCCCCATTCAATATGGTGGGTGGTCAGAATCTTATTTTTACCAAAGAACTTCTCCATGAATTCACCTAAAGGGGCGCCTTGGGTGGCTCAGTCGGTTAAGCCTCCGACTTCGGCTCAGGTCAGATCTCACGTTTGTGGGTTCGAGCCCTGCGTCAGGCTCTGTACTGACAGCTAGCTCAGAGCCTGGAGCCTGTTTCAGATTCTGTGTCTCCCTCTTTCTGACCCTCCCCCTCTCATGCTCTGTCTCTTCTGTATCAAAAAATAAATAAAACATTAAAAAAATTTAAAAAAAAAGAATTCACCTAAAAAGTTTCAAAGTGGACTAACCTGGTGCACATTCTTGAAGAATTAGAATTGAAACTAAGGAATTAAAAATCAGGTTTACACATTTTCTTTTGAGTAGACTTAGAAATGGGGTCAATGTGCTATGGCTATCTTTCACCCTATGTCCATGGAGTAGATTAAACCAGTGTGCCTACACTTGTGGGGAAGAGCACTGGGTGTTGTATGGAAATCAATTTGACAATAAAATATTTTTTAGAAAAACCAGTGTGCCTAGATAAAGTAGTGAAATTTAGAAACAAAATTGAGAGATAAAAGGCAAGTTACTCTACCCCTACTCCTAAAATCGTTGGAGCACTCTATGCTAACTAACTTGGATGTGAACTTTTTTAATTAATTAATTAATTTAAAAATTACTGTAGGAGTTTTCTAACGCTGTCCATTTCTTGGATCCAAGCACTTTCTAAGCCTCAGCTATATAGTTTCATTTCCTTGGAGGCATCCCCATAATCATAGTATTCTTCTAGCTTTGGTTGGTTTCTGTCACTTCAACTAAAAATCATAAATCCAAAGCACTGACTTTGTAATTGTTTCTGAAACATTTACTCTTCTCCCCATCTCCACTGCCAGACTCTGGTCCAGGCCATCCATCTTCTCTTAGCTGGACACCTGCAGTGGTCTTCCAACTAGACTCCCTACATGCCCTCTTGTTCTACCCAGTCAGCTCTCGAACTGGATTACAATAGTTCCCCGCCCCCCACTCCCACTCCACCACTTATCTCCAGTTTCACTTTCCACAGTTTCAGTTACCCCTGGTTAAGCACTATGGAAGCACCTGAGCATCCTTCTAATGTAGCTTTGGAAGGTCAATAGCAGCCTAACGCTAAGTCACAATGCTTACATCACTCCCCTCACTTGATTTCATCACACAGGTACATCATGCTATCATCTCACATCATCATAAGAAGGGTGAGTCCAGAATTGTAAGATATTTTGAGAGAGACCACATTCCCATGACTTTTATTAAAGAATATTGTTACAACTGTTCTATTCTGTTATTAGTTGTTGTTAATCTCTTACTGTGCCTATTTATAAATTAAACTTCATCATAAGTATGTATGTATGTATAAGAAAAACACAGTGTATGTTGTGCTCAGAACTATTAGCAGTTTCAGACATCCACTGGGGGTCTGGAAACATGTACCCTGCAGACAAGGGGCTCCTGTATTTGTGGATCATTTAATTCCACTACTTAGCAACTATCAGTATAGCTTTACTTACATAGAAGTTATTATCTAAGGTGTAAAGTAATAGCCGGGACATAAAAAAATGGAAGATCCAACACAGCAATGTACAAAAGGAAGCCTCAGATATTAGGAGGTCTCAGTCCAACAACTAAGAAGCCGATTTGGAAAGTACCACTTCGATTTGGAATAAACGATTGCAGGGTCCTGGGTAAGATACAGCCAAGAGCAAAGAAAAGGCAACTGGTCACGTATCTGAAGTTCTTGGCCATTTTTTTGAAGAATTCTATAAATTTATCATAAAATTTGAAGCTTAATTACTAATAGACACGAAGAAAAGCAAAAAGATGAAACAATAACTCCAGGAAAAAGAAAGAGTTTTATAAAAAAGAAAATGTAGTTATAATACATTGTCACCTGTAATTCATATTACAGTAGTCAGATAATGTGGATGGTATTTATTTAAATCGACATTATGGAAAAAACTGGAAAAATGAAGAGACAATATACAGGGGAGAAGGAAGCATAGGAATGTGTTGTGGTCATGCTGTAAGAAACCTAAACCCTCATCTTGCAAAAAAGAAAGTCAGTGGGTAGTATGAAAATTTGAAAAAGTAAATAATAGCAGTATAAGCTAATATGGAGCTATATTACAAGTAGATACATGGACAAATATATGAAGATAAATGCGGCTGAAAGATTTTGGGGGGTGACCCCTGGGTGGCTCAGTTGGTTAAGCGTCTAACTTGGGCTCAGGTCATGATCTCACAGCTTGTAGTTTCAAGCCCCACGTGGGGCTCTGTGCTGACAGCTCAGAGTCTGGGGCCTGCTTTGGATTCTGTGTCTCCATCTTTCTCTCTGACCCTCCCCTGCTCACTCTCACTG
>NC_043714.1:59229254-59235246 GCF_006229205.1 Suricata suricatta
AATTTAAGGACACAGGACAAACTAGAAAATTATTCATAGTATCTAGACAATAGGTATGTATCTATTTTAAAATTGGACCTTTCCATTCATTGGGGGTAGAGTTCCCACTTTGTGTGGCATTGATGGGATGCAGAGGATGGAGGGGACAACCTCTTAGCAAAGCCAAAAGAATCTCATCTCTTTCAGCTGCAAGACTGAGATAAACAAAACCAAACCCATTTTTTTCACAGTGAAGAAATGTCAGTGGAGTCAATATCTAAGTCTTGGCAGCATCCTGGAGATAAGGAAAGTGCTGGATGCCAATAAGTGGAATTTACATGGGGCTACAGATCCTTCTAAGAATAGCTTAGCAACTGAAGGAACTCTTCTTTCCTTGTCTAATGAATATGCTTTCTCTCTTACTTAAAGGCAGGCCTCCTCTTTACCTGAGACTCCAACCTTGCCCAGGGGTCCAATTCTCCTTCTGTCCTAACCTCCCATTTCTCAGAATCCAGAAGAAGGAAGTACAGATTTACAATTCTTAAATAATTGCCAAGCTTTGGGCAAAAATATGGCACTGTATTCATGAAAATGGATGCTGGTGATATCCAAGGAGTAAGGAAACATCATTTTAGAGCAGGCTGAATTTATGTTGTGGTTGAATTTACCAGAGATTCTGAATTGAATATTCTAGCTTAGGTAGCTGGGGTGAGCCACATGTACTTGGAATCATGGCTAATCTCTACCAACCAAACTGAAACTTCTTGGTCCAAGAAAAAGGAAGAGAAAGAAAAAAAAGAATGCAGAACAGATTTGTTATATATTACCATTCACTGCTCTCTACCCAGAAATACTCCTCTGTCACTAAGAAGCCAAGAGATGAATTTAGAGGATCATGACAAGCTTTTTCTTTAAATCAAAGAGATTAGAATAGCAAATATTGGACACAGGGGATGTAGTAAAGACACATTTGTTTTGTGAAACTTTTTTTCCAATTATACACTTATGTGTGTGAAATGACTTGTATATTGAATATTGTATTAACTGGTATGTGTATAGTGAATGTGCATTTATGCATATTTGCTAATGATGTCAATTTTCAGTGTGTCTTACCAAGTGTCACAGTCAGAAATATTTGAGCACCACTGTCCCTGCTGGTTTACAGGTAACCTGGTAAGAATAGGCTAGCACCAACAAGAGCGGATTCTCCTGAAAGAAGACAGCAGTGTCAGCAGGATGCTGGAAAGTCCAGAAAGAAAATGAAAAAGTGAGTGTTGCTTAGTGACACCTTTTTGTGTATTTAACCTGAAGGACACATGACTTGAAGGAATGAACTATCGCAATCCCTGATTAGTGACATGAGGAGGAAAAAATGGCCAGGAATGGGTTCCCAGTGTCAGTTTGTATTGTTGAACTTAATCAACAGGAGGAAAGAGTCTGCTAATGGAGGAAGGAGGGCAGAATAATGGAAAGGAGAGAATATGAATGACTTCTCATGTGACAAGCAAATTCAGCAGTAAAACCTCAAGAAAGAGAACAGATAGGTAGAACCATTAAAAGCAACAGTAGTTTGGGGCATTCTAACAGGTCACCCCAGCCACCCAAGAGACTGGTTTTCTGGTAACTGTCCAATAATTACTACTACGATCACACACTGTTAGCAGAAGAGCGCACTGCTACACTCCTGGAAAGCAAATTGGAAATTTGTCTCCAAAGCCATAACTTACTCAAATGTTTGCTTTGATAAGTCTACTCCTACTCCTCTCAAAGAAAAAAAAAATCAAAGCTATTCATAAAAAGCCAAAAAAAAAAAAAAAAAAAGAGCGGCCCTGACTACTTAAAACTTGCTACCAACTAGGTTGTAAGTTTCCTCTGCTCTGAATACTTAACTTTTGATGAGGCCTCTCCATCACAAGACTGATCACATGTGACAGAAATTAACATAAAGATACTGTGTGAGCACAAAAACGGTCAAGCCTCCCCTGACCCAGCTCATCCAAGCTCATCATTTCTTTCTCCAAAACAATTCTATCCATTCTTCATTCATCTCACTTTTGCAATAAAAATCATTAAGATAACAAATTGTAAAATTGCTTCTACTTTCTGTCAGCACCCAATCCAGAACAGAATCCAAATTCTTTGAGTTATTCTCCATATCATCTAACCCAAGCCTGAATATTATAAGTCTCTCCGACGTTCTTTCAGAGATGCCCTGTGGTTCCCCATGGTGTGTGTTACACGCTAATACTGCTCAAGATGTGGAAAGAGAAGTTAATTCATTGAAAGGAATGCCTCATCATGTTAGGGCACAATTCTTTCTCAGAACCCCATTGATAAGGGCTGTAGGGTTTTCCATCTATCACCTTATTCATATGATCAACAATCCTAGAAAGAAAAAGCTATTATCATTTCTAGCTTACAAACAGAAAAAAATGAGGCACAAACAAGCCAGGTAAATAGTCTAAGATCTCAGAGTTTGAACCCAGGTTGCCTATTGGAAGAGGTGTCTCATCACAGAAACTATTTGTTTTTCACCACAATGCTATCACAGCAGTCATCTAGGGTCAAAGCCTGGAATCATACTTACATAAACACTACCCCAGCCTTCCACAGCCATCCAGAACTCCATGGAAAGCAAATCCTTTTATCTAAACCTCCACTTTCCATTCCCAGTTCCTGTCTGCTAGTTCCAGTCCTCACTATCTCTCCCTGAACTCTTGCAAAACATCATAACTGCATTACTCGCCCCTGGTCACCCTCTCCTGTAATCAAGTATACATTTCAGAAGAAAATGTTTCTAAATATGGCCCTGATCATGTAATTCATTGCTGATAGATGGATGATAGATAGATAGATGATAGATAGATAGATGATAGATAGATAGATAGATAGATAGATAGATGATAGATAGATAGATAGATAGATAGATAGATAGATAGATAGATAGATGGATGATAGATAACATATGGATAGATTTTTTTTAAAAAAAAACATCTAAACTCTACAGTTTGACACTTATGTCTGTCCAGGGGTTGGTGGCTGTGGTCCGCTTTTCCAACCTTATTTCTCAGTATCAGATAAATTATGCTACTCTTCATTTCCTCAAGAAGTTCTGGGTTTTCCTATCCTTATACTTTCCTTCCACTGTCTCTATTCAAGTGGGATCTCCAGGTTGCAAAATCCCACCATGCATTATCCCTCAATGTTATTCAGTCTTCAAGGCAATGTGACTTTATAGAAAGACAAACAATTAACATGGAATGATTAGTTTTCCCAACACTCATTCCCCAGCCTCCAGTACTTTCATGATCTCATAGCAATTAATTTTATCCTCCTTTATGCTCCTCTGTTACTTTGACTATATTCATTTATAGAAATTACCACAATCTGCCTTAAGTGATAGGTTTTTTTTTTACCTCATTTTCCAACTAGGTTATAAAATCCTTGAAAGCACAAAACATCCTATTCCTTTTTGATTCGTGCCATGAAGTATTAAAAGCTATCACTTAATAAATTAGACGTTATGAACATTCACATTGTTAAGTGCAGCACAGCTCTGTGGTCACGCCTCTCCTAAAAGTCTACATTATTTGTTGCTATTAATTCATAAACTGGGTAGGAAAGGCTGTGCAAACTTTTCTGGCTCTAATATATCGTTTGGGAATAGAGACTCTCCCAAAGAAAACAATCTACAGTTTTTCTTTCTTCAGGAACAATCATTGAAAGTCATTCAGGACTTTGCCTATATTTAAGTGATACTATTTCCTTTCTCTATGTTCACTTGGCCACCAACATTTATGAGTTGGGCCCATGTCATCCAATACGGAGCCCTTCTGAGAGGCTATTGACTAACCTGATGTCCAGTCCATCCATATACATGTGCCTTTGCCTCTGACACAAATTCCTGGCCCAAAGGATTCCTGTTCATGGAACAGAACTGGTTATTCTCTTCCTGGCTATTATAAGCCATAAAGGAGTCACATGGAAGGAATTGCTCATGGCCACTTTCCTCGGCTGGGGGTAGGCATGTGTAGTACTCAGGCCTGGGGGCTAGGAGTATGGGTGTATATGCTTGCTAGACTCCATTCCAGTTCAAAAACTTAAAAAAATTTTTTTTTCATTTTCAAAAAGCTCATTTCACTATAAGGAGGTCATTTAACAGTGGGAGAAATTAACATGTTTCTCACATTTCTAGTTAATTTCTTGCTTGAGTTTCTTCTTACTTAATCTTTTGAATTTTTGTTTTCTCTAAGAAGTACACTACGAGTGCTTGGCTGGCTCAGTCGGTTGGGCGTCAGACTTTGGCTTGGGTGATGATCTCTTGGTTTGTGAGTTCTAGCCCTATGTAGGGCTAGAACTGTGCTGACAGTTCAGAGCCTGGAGCCTGCTCCAGATTCTGTGTCTCCCCTTCTCTTTGCCTCTCGCCCCCTCATGCTCTGTCACTCTCTCTCTGTCTCAAAATAAATAAGCATTTAAATTTTTTTAATAAAAAATAAATAAATACACTAAAAAATAGTTGTTTTACTAAAAAATAAATTTTTAAAATGCGGGCTGTAGTAAGATGTTTCCAAATGAGATAACACTAAACATTATATGCTTACTATTTCATTTCCCATCACTGTTGCTTCTCTGCCCCTCATTGTTTCCAGAAAAGCAAGAACTCAAGAGATTTGTCAGAAAAGCAGGAGGGTGTAATTGAAATTAGCCATGTTACTGTACACCATGTAGAGCTGGCCTGCCTAACATATGATGGGAATTACCTTGTGTTCTACCACCTCCCCAGAAAAGGGACATATGAAGGAAATTCAGAAAAGGGCAACCAAATTATTAAAGAGCTGTGAGGCTGATTTATGGGGCACATTACAAGAGCTAAGTACATGTGGCTTCACTAAACAATGACTGAATGAAGATGTAATAAATGTCTATGAGTTTATGGAGAATGTAATCACTGAGGAAAGAAGAGGGATAGATCTGTCCTGGAGTGTTGTAACATACCGTGTGTTGTGTCTTCACTCTCTGTGTGTCCCTTTTCTTGCCCTTTTTCTCCCTCCCTCAGGAAAAGAACCCACAAGGACTCTCCACCCTGCCGGGGCTGAGGAGACAGGTACCCCCGAACGCCAGGACGAGCACTCCTGGACCCGGCCTCCGGGTTACGACACTGGAGGTGATAACATCATAGTCACTGCTTTCTCTTGATTTAATTTTTAATAAGGGGTTCCGTGCTTTGTATTTCTCCTGCCTGCTACAGAAACCAGTGCCAAAATAATTTTAAATTTTCCATAAGACTGGAAAATATAAAACAGCAACAATGGTAACTTTTATAAAATGTAGGAAGTTTTCTAAATGTATTCTGGGTAGGACTACTGACTGATAAGTTATAAGAATATAAACCAATTAACAGTCTATCTGCGATAGAGAAGGGGAAATGAATCTCTGGTGTCACTTCTAGGGTGAGGGAAAGGGAGGAGAAAGAAATGAAATGAAATGAAATGAAATGAAGAAGTGAATCCACCCAAGTTCTTGCCCCTCATAACCTCGGGGAGCTGCCATCTTGATAAGCAGCCAAGTCCAGCAACTCATGAAGAGTTTCTAATGTGACATCCCCTGACCCCTGACCTGCCCAGAGCCCTTCGCCGACACAAGGTCTATTTCAGACAGGAGAACAGTCACCAGCCTGTATGCCATCATTTAGACTCCGAGTGCCAGGAAAACTGAGAGAAGATGCATGCCCGAAGCAGATGGTGAAGGTTGATAGGCTGCTGTGGAGGCAGAAACTGCCCTCAGTCCTTTCTTACCTCAACTTATGCAGAGCAGTGAAAAGGACAAAACTGAAGGTGAAGTGTGCAGGATCTCGAGCTCAGACGAGTGGACGGAACCCCTGTCTGTCCCTGGGACTATTATGGGAACTGTGGCATGCTCCCTGTCCTCAGTGGTCCTGGGCAGGAGCAGGAGACAGACACAGAACCAGTCACATCATTGCTATGTAATGTATTCGGCGGGGGGGGGGGGGGGG
>NC_043714.1:59235346-59252860 GCF_006229205.1 Suricata suricatta
GTGGATATGTATTGCTTTGCCTATCACACTTGCTTTCTTCTTAAAGAATAATCTCTTCTTTCCTAGGGAACAGTTCCCCCACCCCATTCCAACTATGTGGAGTTGGCTAATCCCCATTCCTCATTTTTCTTGTCTCCTTCACTTAACCCGGGGTGAACTCATCCAACTCCTCTCCTAGAACTTTCCAAATGGAGTCAAGGGAAAAGGACATTCCTTCTGTGGTGATAAGGTCACAATGTAAGAGGTCAGGGAAACTTTAAGATTGACACTTCCCTTAAATGGGAGAAGTTGGTCTGTGGTAGGACAGAGGAAAGCTGACACCCAAAGGAATAATGAAAATAGATGGGAAAGTGGAGTCCTCATAGTTTCAGGGTCCTGAGCAGGGCGGCCCCTGAGGCCTGGTAGCACACTTCCTATTCAGTTATGTGTGAAACACCACCGCATCCCTGCAAAAGTCCTCTTGCTGAAGCTGGTTCCAGTTTGGTTTCTACCATTAACAGCCAAGAGTCTTCCATTAGCCACAACTTCTTGACATTTTCATACTTATCTTTGATTTCACATTTCTCCTCTCCTCTTCTGCCTTTCCAAGAAGAGTCAGCCCTTCCTCAGTGTTGCCAATTTCTCCTGACTCTGGCTATTTAGATTTTGAAAACCTGGCCAATAGTCTTGCTTTTAGCTATGCTTCCAGTTGCTCCCTATTGATAGGTTTCTCAAAACCAGCTCCCATTTCAAAGCACAATAAAATGCTGTCTACCAAGAGGCTTCACCAGAGAATCCAACTGAGGAGGCCAAGGGTAGGGCCTAAGAATCTGTAGTTTCAAAAAATACATGCTGGTTGATTCTGATGTCCAGCCAGATGGAAGCATCTCTAGTCCAGATGACCCAAGAAGCTTCTCAACTTGAAGAGTATAGGAATGTCCTAGACCTGGCATGAATTAACTGTTGAATCTCTAGTCAAGCTTTGAGAACTGCCCAGTCTGGTTTACCTCAAAGAAAGCAGAATGATTGCAGGCTTGGCAATAGGTAATAGCCATTTCCAGCTACTCTAAAAACTATCCTGAAGAACTTGAGATGATGTCACCATGGGGCACAGGCCTTATGGGGGCAGCCCTGGCCCCTTAGATGAGCGCCTTTGATTTTTTCATGCCGGAGATGGATGATGTAGTGGAAATTGGTTTCTTTTTGAAGTCTGGAGTTACATCACAAGACTATATAATTTTTCTTATAAAGTGTCTTTCTAATGTGGCTATCCTCAAAGGAGCTGGACATGATTATCCCAGAGGCAGCAGGTGAAGTATAGAGGGAGAAATTTTCTTTTAATCCATTGAGCAATATCACCTCTGAAGAGTAAACACGGCTGGCAATCTCAGGAGAGATGACCAATGATGAAAATGGCATGGCAGCCATTTTTTAAACGTGGATGAGGGAGAGTGGCCCTGGAGAGACAGGATTGGCTGCAGTGGTCAGCCAAGTAAAGCCCGGACCCTCCTCACTCCTTACCTAACTCACTGAGGTTTGGACAGTGGCTGAGCTGAACCTGCCCCGCCAACTCTCAAGGTCTCTTGGATTCTGGCAGGTGCTGATTCACTTCAGGCAATGATACAACAGGTGTTTCAAGGCTTCCTTCCATCAGGAAGAAAGTTTGTATTCACCTCTTATATTTTTATGTTATTATGTTTTATTTTATTTCTTCCAACCCTGCGGAAATCGGGGATTTAAGAATGGGGGGGGGGGCACTTGGAATGATTAGAATCAAAGGAACTTTGCCATTTGGC
The DNA here is from genome assembly GCF_006229205.1 of Suricata suricatta. NCBI lineage: Eukaryota > Metazoa > Chordata > Mammalia > Carnivora > Herpestidae > Suricata > Suricata suricatta. Next base: position 59,237,122 of record NC_043714.1, read on the forward strand.
CAGAAGTATCCCGCAACGCTGCAAGGCTCTGCTTTGCTTTTTCTTTTCTTGCTTTTTCCCTCCACTTTTCTTTCTTCTCTCTTTCTGCTTCCCCCGCTCCCCCCTTTCCTCTCCTCCCCGTCTCTCAACACATTCAAAGAGTGCCCTAAACGGTGACAAACTTGCATGTGCTTCCCTTATGACTAACCCCCTGGGCCTCTCGCCAACCCCCCACAGATGGCCCCGCGCTGCAGGCACCCCTGGAGGGGAGCCCCGCGGCCGCCTGGCCCGGCCAGCGCGCAGCACGGAGGGGAGTGCCTGTGTCTCGGTCCTGGGGGAAGGCACAGCGGCTTCCAGGAGGAAACGGGCGTTTCCTTCCCACGCGCTCGAGCGAGCCCTGGGTCCCGGCCCCGAGACTCCACCCTGCCCCTCCCGGCGCTTCGGGAAAAGCCGGTCGCCACACACAGGCGCACGCAGGCCCCGCGGCCGCGCCCTAAGGAGAGCAGCACCCGCGGCCAATTGCCATGGCAACCCCGGGGTTCGTTCCATTCCCCACCCAGTGGATCCCACCCCCCCCTCCTGCCTGCCCCGCAGCCAACCGGCTGGAGCATGCCCCGGGAGCGCGCTATAAAACCTGCGCGGGAGGCGCCGGGGAGCAGAGGCAGGCGCCGGACCTGCAGCCGGGCCGATCTGGGGCGCCAAGTGTCGTTCCGCCACAGCGGGAGGGAAAAGCCCGATCATGCAGAGTGTGCAGAGTCTGTCGAAGCGGTGCCTTGGCCTGGCCTTTGTGCTGCTCCACGTCCTGGGACAGGTGAGAGGCGCACCCCGAAGGGGCGTCTGGTTACTTGGCCCCACTGGGTGGCCACTGCCCGGCGCCCGGGCGGCTCTGCCTTCGGTCTTCCCTGCTGAGAGCTCTCCTCGTCCCGCCCGCCGCAGGTCGCTGCGACCCAGCGCTGTCCCGCCCAGTGTCCGGTCCTCTGTCCCAAGACGCCGCCAACCTGCGCGCCCGGGGTGAGGGCCGTGCTGGACGACTGCTCCTGCTGTCTGGTGTGCGCCCGCCAGCGCGGCGACAGCTGCTCGCTGCTGGAGCCGTGCGAGGAGGGCCGCGGCCTCTTCTGCGACCGCAGAGCGGACCCCAGCTCGGGAACCGGCATCTGCATGGGTAATGCGGCCCCCCTCCTGCCTCTGCTCCGCAGGCTGCCCCTTTCCTGCCCTCCTCTTGCCAGAGGGTGAAGTGCAAATAATAATACTAATGGTGACGGTGCCGTGGGTGATGTTTGTGGAGCGCTTACTATGCGCCAGGTATGGTCCTGGGCAGGGCGGGGTGGGGGTGCTTGAGGCTTTGGGGAGCGCCAGAAGCCAGGGAGGAAGCCTGCCCGCAAAGGTGAGAAGCATTCATCACTTGCCTCCCAAGAGTGGAATCTGGATAGACGGGCAGCTGAGCAGAGTTGAGGGCCAGTGAAATCATTTCCTTTGCACATTTCCAAGGGGATGCTTGGGGGTGACGGAATCTTGGGCTTACTCACATGCTCACAGTCCCCAGCAGGTTTGTTTTCACACCTGTGATGATCCTATTTGAGCTAAAGCAACCCCTGGTCTCCTGGGACCACTATGTAACCCCTGTCTGGGCTGTGAATAAAATAAAATGCAGGCACCGTGCCAGTCCAGGCTGGTGAGACGTAATCGTTGGGGGATCGTTTTACCACGTGGGGCATAGTTGGAGGCTGCCTTGCATCCCCTCGACCCCCATAAGAGGGCTTAGAATAGATAGGCTTTTACGTTCTTCTCTGAGCCAGCGATGATTTATTGTGGTGGAGGGCCAAGGAATCCTAGCGCCCTTCCCTATTTGACCAGTTCACCTATTTGGAGAATACGAAGTGCAATGTTTTTCTTTTTAATTCGAGGCTGCTGGAGTAGGAGAAGCCAAGGAGGTTCTAGCGAAATGACTTTATCATTGGGAACAAAGGCTGTGGCACCTTGGGAGTGTCACTTCTTAGGTTTGCTCCTCTTTCCTCATGTGCAAACTAAGTGGCAGGATGGGATGGTGTTGGAGGTTTCTTGCTCTGCGTGAGTCCCCGGCGAGGACATCTCTCTGCCAGACATAAAGCAGGAACCGATCACTTCAACTAGGAAAAGAAGGGCCCGGGGTTTGCATGTAGTTTGTATAGCTTCCCCACCACACTGTGTTCTCCTGTTTTCTCTCTGCCCCTCCCTCTCTGCCTGCCTCCCCCAATGCCCTAGCGGTAGAAGGAGACAACTGCGTGTTTGATGGGGTCATTTACCAAAGTGGGGAGACCTTTCAGCCAAGCTGCAAATACCAGTGCACCTGCAGAGATGGGCAGATTGGCTGCGTGCCCCGCTGCGAGGAGGACCTGCTCCTGCCCCAGCCTGACTGCCCGGCTCCCAGGAAAGTCGAAGTGCCCGGGGAGTGCTGTGAAAAGTGGATCTGTGACTCAAACGAGAAGGGGGAGTTGGGAGGCCTTGCCCTTCCAGGTAAGAAGCTCAGGACACAGGACGTGATCGGTGCCCAGGTTAGATGCAGGCAGGAGGCTTGCGCATCCTCTGGGATTTGCAAGGAGAAACTGGCCTCCGTTTCCAGCCATTCGGTTGTGGAGTCCAGCCTGCCCACTGAGATGAAACACATCACGTGCTGGAATCCTAGCCAAGTTGTCCAAGTATGCACACGCTTTCTCCTAAAGAGAACCTGCTGCATTCAGTGGTTCTTTTGAGCAGGGGGATTGCTTTTGTCTTATTGGATGACTACTGTTTAGATTTTAGTCCACCCCCATTTGACCCTTAATCACATCACATCACAAAGATAAAAGTAATATATATGTAACTCTTTTCTGGGTTCCATGTATTACCTTGTGTTCTCAAGTAGCATCCCTAAAGAATGGTACTTTTCCCTGAACAGGTATCACAGAGATATGTCACCTTTCCGGATGTTGTAGGGTCAAAGATCTTTGTTTTGCTTTGCTTTTTGTTTTATCATATAAAGGAAATAGTTTTTTGGGGAAAAAAATTCAAGAGCCAGTAGAGACTATTTTAGAAGCCATTAATCAGCCAGATTATTTATGCTGGCAGTACATGGAGGTTTCCAGTTTTTCTGAGGTCAGAAATGATCAGCCGTGACTTGCAGAGAGGAAAACTGCCATGTAGAAGAGAGAGCCCCAAGCCATACATATTAAGTGTTGAGACAGAACATCTTGTAATCAAAGTCCAAGTGTCTATATCCCAAATCGCAGATAAGCAGCCTTACCAGTCTACGGCCAAGTATTGCTTTCACCACTATTTTGAGTTGGTAGGTTCTAATTGCTCATCCAATTAAGATTTCATCGTGATCCCTTTTCTGTATAAAACCACACATTGAAAACACTACAGTTTATGGAATGGTTGTTGATGCTATACTGTTCTACATTCTTGAGGCTACTAGGCTTCTTTAAGACAGGTTCTCCCAAGCGGCGTAAGGACAATTTGACAGTCATTCCACAAAGATTTCTTAAAGGCCAACACTGTGCCACTGTTGCGCTACCTCTTTAGGGTTTATAAATACATAGATCCAGTTCTGGCCCCTGAAAGCACCTGAGTTCAGTAGGTACAGAATTGAACGAGACCCTCCTTCCAATGATGGTTGAAATGGCCGCCTTGATTTGTACATCCCATAGCCTACAGGACAGAAGCCACTCTAGGTGTTGCAGTCTCCGACTCCAGCATCAACTGCATTGAGCAGACCACGGAGTGGAGCGCATGCTCCAAAAGCTGTGGCATGGGTTTTTCCACCCGGGTCACCAACCGGAATCCACAGTGTGAAATGGTGAAGCAGACTCGGCTCTGCATGGTGCGGCCCTGTGAACAAGAACACAAGCAACCAACAGATAAGGTAGGAGCCTGGAGGCAGCCAGAGGAGGTCGAGTTGCCTGATGGGCATGTGGGCTCTAGAAAGTCGCTGTGACACTGTGGTGCTTGTTGACTCAGAGGTCAGCTCTAGCTGGGAGTGAACCCCAGAGGGAAAGGCCGAGAGGTTCCTGATATGAGTGAGTTTACCTTCTTTTCCTTCTCTTTAATGTAGTGAAATATCCCAAGCAACTCACAACCCATCTACAGGTAAAGAGGGCGGAGCCCCAGTTGAGAATGATCTGGCAAATCTCATTGCATTCCTGGAAAAAGGCTGGTGGCTCAGTTGTGAACACAGTTGCTTCAAGAGGTCATTTCTGACTTCAATTTTTTTCACCCCTTAGGCTTGATCTGCAGGAAGAACAGGATAGAAACCACGTCTTCCCTTCTCAGCCCTCAGCCCTCAGTCCCCAACACCCTACCTGTACATAGTGTGTGCTTGATATTCAATTGTTGACGAATAGATGAATGGGTGTCTGGGAATTATTTTCAGTATTTTAAGAAGTCTAGTGGGAATAGTGTATTTGCCAGCGTAAGGCGATGTGTGCCAAATAAAACATCACATTTCTTTCCTTTTTTGCTGGAATTATATCAACTCAGTATGTTAACACGGAGCATAAGGCATGTGGATCAGAGGCTCTGATTGGTTCCTGATGACATCACAGGCCTTATTACCAGAGCCCTAGATCAGATCAATGCAATACCCACATTGAACCATTAGATGGAAATTTGTACAAACTTAATGCCAAAATATAAGAATACAACAGTTTCTAGCAATGAAAGATTTTCATATCTCCACACTGAGGCAACATCATCTAGTGCCGAAAGGTGCAACCCTGGAACCAGACAGCCTAAATCCTAGCTTCCCCCATAAACTAACTGTGGGATGTGGGTCCATTTTCTTAGCCTCTAAGCCTCAATTCCTTCCCCCATTATTATGGGGACATTGACAGTACCTGCCTCAAAAGTTCTCATGAAGACTAAGTAGAAGGAATTTGCAAAGTGTCTGGACATAGATTACTCTGTTAACATTAGGCAGCCTTACCTAACATGAGGCCTCATTTCTACTTGTTGCTATAATGAGGGTCTCTAGTGGTCATATCAGTTAAAGAGCTACTTAGCTATGTGACTTGGTATGTAACATCCTAATTTATGTTTCTTCCACCAATTTGGAAAGAACACTTAGAAGCATCTTCTGTCTAAAATTGTATATACTGGAATCTGTACCTCCCCACACTTAGGGGAATTCTTTTCTTTATTTTTTATTAAAAATGTTTAAAAATATTTTTATTTATTTTTGAGAGAGAGAGAGAGAGAGTATATGAGCAGGGGAGGGGCAGAGAAAGAGGAGACACAGAATCTGAAGCAGGCTCCAGGCTCTGAGCTGTCAGCACAGAGCCTGATGCAGGGCTCAAAGTGATGAACCCCGAGCTCATAACCTGAGCCAAAGTTGGACACTTAACCACTGAGCCACCCAGGTGTCCCACACACTGAGGAGAATTCTAACATACCTATTGCACAGTTATGTAGATTCACTCACAAAGCCACATTTGTCTCTCTTTCTGTCTCTGTTTCCCTCTCCTGTCTGTCTCTAGGCTTCTCTCTCTCTCTCTCTCTCTCTCTCTCTCTCTCTCTCTCTCTCACACACACACACACACACACACACACACACACACACACGTGCACACAGTCAGATGTTACTGATCTTGAGCCTTTTTTTTTGGACATTGTCAAGAATATACACTACACATTAAATACGGAAAGATAAGAAACAAGAGGCCCTTACTATCCTCATGAACACACTTGCTTCTTTATTAAATAAGGTGTTTCCATGTTATGCTTCTAAAATTTTGCTTTTTCTATTGTTTCTTTTGCCAAAATTTATATTTTTTATGTAACTTGCATTCAGTTTAGTATTAGGAGATATTACATTTGAGATACAAACATTTCATAAAGACTCCAAAATTTATTTGGAATCTAGGGAAATGCTAGCATAATAATCATTCCTTCCTAATGCCAAGAGACGTTGCGGTGTGAGCTGGTGTTTCTCAAAGCATGGTTCCCCAGATGAGCAGCAGCATCTGAGAACTCATTAGAATGCAAATTATTGGGGCTTACATCAGACCTATTGAATCAGAAACCATGGATGTGAGGCCCAACAATTTGTGTTTTAGCAAACTTTCTAGAAGATTCTGACATACGATAAAATTTGAGAGCCACTGATTTAAGAGAATCCCAAGCTCAGCACTCCATAGCTGTGGCTGTGCTTAAGAAGGTGAAAAGCAGAAGATAATTGTAGCAAATTAGTATGTGAAGAAATCTAAGTGGGAAGTAAACATAAAATCAATATTGTCCTGAATTATCAACATGGGGGTTCCTCATCAACCATTACTAATGACATATTGAATAAATTCTCCACCTACCTTGCCTTCGTGGAAAATAACCTTAATGTCCCATGGTCTTAGATGTCCTGAGGTTATAGCATATTAGAAAGATTGGGCTGTGTCACACATTCATTCAGTAACCAGATATTCCTGGTGATGTTAGCCCTTTGAGACTCCAGTTACTTACCTGTGAGACTTGGGTAATTGCTCCTTATGTGAATAACAGATCCTTGTAGGAGTGAATGTTGTCATAAGGTTAAGTGAGTATGTCTGAAAAGTATTTGAAACATTAGTAGGTGTGTGATGTTGCTAGGTATAGTCCCTTTCTCTTTATAACACCTAAGAGTGCATTGGCTAAAAGAATATCAAAGCCCATTCCAGTGCCTTGAAAAAATAGCTTACTTTATCATACATATACTTTTACCCTCATGCTTATCGCCACAGGTCAAAAGATGGTTGTGTACGATTAAGCCAGGTTTTCACATTTCTGGGCAGGAAAGAAAATGAATCCAGGAAGCAATAAAGAACTGCACCTATCTGAAGGGCAAAGCGTTTCCCAGAACCCCTTGGTTTATGTATCATTGGCCAGAACTTTAGCACAAAGCCATTTCAAGCTCCCAGATATTCTGGGGAAGCAAATACTTTCAACTGACCAAACTGCCCAAACAAAACTAATGTATGTTAGCCAAGAAGAAAGCACAATGGATATTGGGTAGGCAGCTCGCAGTTTATTCCACCTCCTTAAAATGGTCCCTTGGAGGAATGGTAGCCATTCCATGAATCACTCCTTTTTTTCTTTCTTAGAAAGGAAAGAAGTGTCTCCGTACCATGAAGTCAGTCAAAGCCATCCACCTGCAGTTCAAGAACTGCACCAGCCTGCACACCTACAAGCCCAGATACTGTGGGGTCTGCAGTGATGGCCGGTGCTGCACCCCCCACAACACCAAAACCATCCAGGTAGAGTTCCAGTGCTCCCCAGGGCAAATCATCAAGAAACCAGTGATGGCCATCGGGACCTGCACCTGTCACAGCAACTGTCCTCATAACCATGAGGCCTTCCTCCAAGAGTTGAAGCCAAACACCAGCAGAGGGGAAATGTAAGATGTGTTCCGTGAGGAGCATACCTACAGAGGCAAATTGTAGCTACCCACCATCAAACGAATATCAGAAAAATTAGGAAGAATTATTACTTTACCCCTGAGTCCTGTGTATTGCCTGTGGTCATATGAGGTTAGTTATATTTGTCTTTTCTTTTTTTTTTTAATGAAAGATCTGATTAACTGTAAACTTGAAATCAAGTTCAGCTCAGGATAGTACTTAGGGATGACTTACTTTTCTGTGGTATTGACTACAGATGAAAATTTCTATAAATTTAAGAAATCAGATACATGTTCTTACTGTGTAGATGGTCACATTACACTCATCTTACTTTGTATACACTTGTGCAATATCAAGAAAATGTCACTGTCAGGAGTGTCACAGTGAAGTTCAATATCATACTGAACACGCTGTCATACAAATATCTTGGCATAGATCTTTGACTTGACAGGTCTCTATGGAGCTCTCTTTTTGAGCAGCTCAACTCTGAACTTCCATGTTCAAGATCTGAGGAAACATGTAGCTGTTCAATTTGAAATCCAGAGACTGTTAGTCTCCTGTTTTTTTGCACACTAGGAAGCAAGCTGTATCTACAGGAATGGAATGTTTGTTAGTTAAGTGGACTGGTGTGATAAACTTGTTCCATTTCAGATGAGTTGACTCCTTTCCAAAGAAAGAAGCTAAACAGAAACCTCCCCCTAATGCAGAGAAGACAGGGCCACTCAACCCTTACATTTCCGTATGCCGGAGGTCCTGGCGCTCACCACTTTCTCCTTCAGAAAAAGCAGAACATATCAGCAGAGATTTTCTCATCTTACTGATGAGTAGACTGGGACCCTTTGATGACTTTCAAATGTACTGGTAGTAGATTTTGAAAAAGAAGAGAAAATCAATGTGACTGTGGTGGTAAAATGCCATAAATTTCATGGGAGCTCAGAATTATTGTCAACATGCCCAAAACTTGTCCTTGGGCTCTAATTATGCAAATTCACGAACAAGATATATGTGTATACATACATGTATCTAATTTGTCAAGTTATAAGATAGGCTGCAAATTTAAAGGTATGCATTCTTTTCATGTCACCATGTGTGTTCAGCTTTTCTCTTTTAAACTATTTATATATAAATTATACATTTTTAAAATATTCTTTTTACTTTCTCTATTTGACAGACATCACTAAATAAACACGATTTTATCAATGTGTGACTCTGCTATTACTTCTAGGCTTATGAGTTGTTCATTAAAAATATAAATAACAGATGGACCTAGAGAGGATAATGCTATGTGAAATAAGTCAGACAAAGACCAAGGTCATACGGTTTCACTCACATGTAGAATTTAAGAAACCAAACAAACAAACAAAAAAAGACAAACAAAAGAAACCAGACTCTTAAATACGGAGAACACGCCAGTGGTTGTCAGAGGGGACAGGAGTCAGGGGGTGAGTGAAATAGAGGGAGTAAGAGTACACTTCTCTTGATGAACAGTGAGTAATGTATAGAATTGTTGGCGCCTTATATTCTACACCTGAAACGAATATAACACTATATCTTAATTATACTTCAATATTAAAAGGAAAATATAAGTAAAATTAAAATTAACAAATTCAATCAGACACCAAGTACAGCATCCATTGAAAGCAATTCAGCTAATTTTGGATGAGCTTGCAATTTCTTATCAGAAGAGAAACAAAAGACAGTTCTTGCCGAGTTAGGTGATCTCTATTGCCAAGGCTTCAGATATTCCCACACTGTTTAGGTACTCAAGCCAGCGTCTTGACCCCTGATATTTTTTTCTGGACAACCTGCTAGACACATCTATGTATTAATAGTTGAACGGGGACCAAGCAAAACTTGCCTCCCTGGCTTCATTCTCAAGTCAAAGGACTCTCCATCCTTCTAATTACCCAGCTTCAACCACCAGCATTATCTTGATCAACCTGCTCTTTACCTTGTGTCCAGAAAAGCATATTTCCTGGGGCAATGCAAAGCCCAGCAGGGACCAGGACTGCCATCTGGGCAGTGTGAGGGGCAGAGTTAATATAACGTTTATGTTAAAGTTTCTGGTGGATACAATGGGTCTATAGTTCTCCCATAATTAAAAAAAAATCATATTCCTAACTTTACTTCCCATTACCTGCAGCCTCCTTTCTTTCCCATTTATCTATTTGTCCCTTAAGATAGATTGGAAAGCCAATTTGATTCTAGAGTTTAGTCAAAGGAAATTACCATGGACAGCTAACATTTACTGCACACTTACTTTGTGCTAAGCACTTATCTTCATTAACAGCCTTTAATTTGCCCAATGACCCTGTGAAATCACCACTCCTCCCCATGTCACACATGAGTAAACTCAAAAAGTTTTAAACAAATGATTAAAAAGAAACCAGAGGATCTAGAACTCAAGCCAAAGTCCTTTTGCTTCTGCTTTAAGTCACCACAGGGATTCATGCAAAGATAACCTGTGAGGCTGCTCAGTCCAATATTGTCCATAATGGCAAGATGGGAACATCCAAAGGTCCAATGACATAGATTTGTTTAGATAAATCCTGGTACAGCCATTATGATGAAGAACAAAGTTTCCTTTAAAATGAAAATATCAAAAAATACATCCCCAAACAAGGTGTAGAACTATGAAAAAAGTGGGTTTTGTTCAAGAATATCTATGAACACAAATGTAAAAGAACTAGAGACAATGTGCAGTAATGTATTATAGTGTTATGCCAAGTCTGGGCCCTTTTTTCCCTTGTATTTCCAGTTTTTAACCAAAAACATACCTCTAAAAGCAGGAGTGGGGGTGGTGAGGTGATGAGGGGAAAGGGCAAGGCTAAATCAGGGATCCCTCAGAGCAAAGTTCCCTCCTACCTCTACTCATTCATGCTGAGTTGGCTGCCCTTTCCAGCATATAAAACACTTGTTAATGCATTCATTTTGTTCATTCAAAAAATACTTACTGACTGCTTCTGGGTGCCTAGCATTGTTTTAAGTTCTGAGAATATCGCCATTAGTAAAACAATAAAATAAGCAAGTTATCTCTCCTTCCTGGAATTTCTACTCTCTCTGTTGGCAGAAGCAGGCAAAAAACAGTAACCTGTCAAGGAAGATGAATATCTAATACTGATAAATAAATCATACGAAGATCATCGAAACAGGGTGAACTAAGAATTTCTTAGTGGCTAATTTAGTTGGAGGTGGTCAAGGAAGTTCTTTCTGAAAAGGTAACATTTCATCCTAGATATGAATGACCAAGATTAGGAGAAAGACTCTGCAAGGCAGAAGTAAAAGCTAGTGCAAAAACCTAGTGTCAGGAATCATCTTGTAGCTTCATTAGAGAAGATCTGCATGGCTTGAATGTGCAAGGGGAGGTGGGAATGATGTAGCCTTGCCTCTACTAGCAGAATCTCACAGTATTTTACAACCAATTCTTTAAATTCCATTCCATTGAGCATCTTGAGGCCACCATCTTAGTCTTTTTTGTATCTGCCCCAGTATCTGGCACACAGTAGGACTTCACTATATACCTATTGAATGAATGAATGAATGAATGAATGAATGAATGAATGAATGAATGAAATGAATGAATGGACAAAAGATAGAAATTTCTTTGAAATAAAAGTTAGGCTTTTAAACTCTCGGTTTCATTATTACTATCTCTTGGAGAGCAATCCCTCACTCTGACACAAAGCACACATGCAGGCATGCAGTCGTGAAATAACTAAAGACATTTGAAAAACTGTGATCTGATCTACAAAGTATCTGTTAAGTCCAGAATGTTATAGTAATACAGCAAGGAAAGAAACATTTACCAAGCAGGGTTGAAGGCTGCAGAAAGAGTGCAGGTTTGGGAGCTATTCAAGCCTGGGTTTGAATACCAGGCCTACTCTTTCCCAGCTGTGGGATATTGGATAACTTGTACCTACGCTCTGAGCCTTAGTTTCCACACCTGTAAGAGGAGACCATAATATTGATATAGTGGTCAACCACCCTTGTTTGTCCTGAACTGAGAGGATTTCTGGGACTCGGAACTTTTCAGTTGTAAGATTGGACAGTCCTGGGCAAACAAGGCCAAACTGGTCACCCTTAGTATGAACCACACACTGTTGTAAGATAATATATGTTCATAAGCACCTGACTGCCAGGCACATAGTAGGCCAGCAAATGACAGCTATTCAAATAATAAGTATCCAGCAGAGCCAAGCTCTGGTCCTTATTCTTTTCATGTTTAGAGGTAGACACTACTGACCTCATTTTTACAGGGAAAGATGGAGAGCATAAAGGAAGCTAATGACCTATTAAGGACACAGTAAATGAAGGAGCTGGGGTTCAAAGTCAGGGTCTGCCTGAGCTCAGAGCCAAAGCTCTTTCACTCTTCAATGCCACAGCCATGAGGCCAAGTATATTTTCAGCAACCAAAACAATTCCAACAGTTTTCATTTTTGTGCTATTTTCCCAAACTATAAATGTTCTCTTTTAGAAACAGCATTGCAAAGTAGTGAGATTGTTGAGATCATTCTGTGAATGTGAAATTTTGAAAGCACTTAATTGCTGCTTAGTGATAAGGCACACTTCATTGAAAATTATTTGGAAAATTTTCTTTTACCACACCAGGGTTCAGTTCAAGAATGTGGCAAGGACATTTTTATACAAGGAAATAATTGGCCACATACATATCTGTGCCTGATGAGATTACCAATAGAACTTTCGACAGAGATTTCTAGGCAGTGCTGGATTTTTCTCCCAGGCTCTTCCTGTAGGTACACATTGTCATCCTTCCACGTGGGCTTCTATCCAAAATGCTCAATATCATAAGTCAAATTATCAAAACAGCATGTCCTTTTGGCTGTGTGCTATCAAGCCTCGTTTGAAGATTCATTATTGTTGGAAATGTGTTCATCTTAACCACACTGCATGGCTCTTGCCGGCAGTGCTATGCTGTCTGGACCACAGAGGGTTCACCAAATTCAATTACCACTTCAGGAACGCTTCCGGCCCTTGCTGAACTCTGAATAATGACAAATTCTCTGCTGCCATCCAGCTCAGGACTGTGAATTACTGTTACAGTAAGCGAGCTGTTCAGGGATAATCAAGAGGTGCAAAGGGTAAGGATGTGAATGTTGTACCATTCTTCCTAAAGGATGTGTATCTCTCCTTAGGACAGGAAAATGAAGGTCTGAATTTCCGCCCAGGGAGCTCTACAAAAGAATATACAGTTCCATTCAAATGACTGGGTTTCACAGAATGAACTGTCTGCTGGCTCTACTGGAAGGATCCTGGAAATAAATGTTTTATAATCCAAGAAGAGGATGTTGCTTGGACTTCTATTTTATTAGCAAAATCTGAGAAGTGGGCTCTGCTGTGTCAGATGTTCAGAAGTCTGAAAAAGGTTACAAAGTCCTCTGTGTGGGTTTAAATAAGGGTCATTATGCTCCAAACGGACCCAGATTTGTCCTGCTGAAGCAGGGCCACCCACAAGATGCTCAGAGGACCTTGGCAGACTTCATGCCAGTAAATGCAAGTTCTAGCTCGGCTAAAATTTCAGCAGTGAGGATCTTCCCTGATACTTTGCAGAGCACCTCAGCCCCCAGAAAAAGAGGACAAAGACTACAAGGATCCTGCTGGGTGGGCTCTGTCATCTTCCCAAATTCCGTGTCCTTGTTCAAGAATCTACTTTAATTTCATCTTCTCTAAGAAGATTTCTTGACTGGCACCCTGTTGCCACCCGTGGAACTCATGACACCCTGCTTTGTGCTCAGCTGCTTCTTGTGACAATGACCACGACAGCTAAAGCGCCTGCATCTGTTACTAGTTTTGAAGTCTTAATTCGCTACTCTGAGATCAAGACCTGAGCTGAGATCAAGAATGAGATGCTTAACGGACTGAGACACCCAGGCACTCCTAACACCTAAAATTTCTTATTGCCTGGTGTATTCAACTTTTCCCACTCAAATCTTCAAGTAGAATTGATGCCCCAGAATGTGGCATAATGTTGACACTGAAGCTTCATATCTCCCTGTGTACCTCACAGAGTCACATTAGCAGTAATAACAATAATTTCAATTTTTATCTCATTTTAGATGATGTCAATTGTAAAGTGTACCATTAATTTACACATCAAAAAGAAATAAAAACTATGCTAATTTACTTAGAACATACCATCAATAGATTTATCCTATTTTCATAAATAAGAAAATCTTTTAAATGTTGATTTTAGAGTATAAAAAATTTAGAAAGAAAAAAATTTTAAGGGACAAAGTAGAGGAAAAAGAGAAATAATATTTACAAGATTATTAAGTACCAGGCAATAGGCAAAGTGCCTTACATAGATTACTACAGTTAGTTCTTATAAAAATCCTATGAGTTGAGTACTACTATATCTCAAAATTACAGATGAGGAAAACAAAGGTTTGGAGAGATAAATAGTTTACAGGGTCATAAATTTATTATGCAGCAGAGTCTGGATTCTGAATCAAGAATATGTGCATTTAATTCCTCTGTTATTGTCTACATCCTGAATTACATATAGTCCAGTTGGGAAAGCAGGTAATACATGCTCAAAAGAATCAAATAGATGAAGGGCTACTGCTAAGTTCAGAGAAATTGTCTCTGGGGACCGGTCACCACCTAAGGAACTTCCCTACCAGGAGGCATGGGGGACATATTCAGCTCTTTGCCAATTCTGAGACCAAGAACCGAGAGGAATGTGGTCTTGAGCTTTTCATCAACCATTGGGAGGAAAGCAAGTGTTCCTTCTTTTATGTGTTAATGAATTAAGTAATAAATCAATTTAACAAATGTGGATTGATTATCTACCGCATTCCAAGTAATGTATTGGAACTGGGAATAAAGCAGTGAACAAGGCAAATGCAGTGCTTGCTCTCAGGAAGCTTATAGTCTGGGGGATTGTGTTAGTTTGTCCTTACACCTCAAGTTTTCATATTAAATTATCAAGTCTTTCTAGCTTTTCCTCTTCTGCTTGCCATTTTGACTATTTTCATGAGAGTGGGCTGTCTAGAGCTCAGTCCCAAGTTGGGTGCCCCCAAAATTCCAGAGAATTTCCAGAGAAAGTAATGTTCCCAAACCGAGTCTGAAACAGTTCAAACCTCTGTTCTTATATAAGCCAGTTTCACATCTTAAGGTCAGTTATTTACATAGATCTCTCTACAGCAGCCCTGGGAAAAGAGAATCTCTTGAGATTACTAAGCACATATCTAGAAGATTTCAGGACAGTGAGGTAGGAGCTGTGAGGCCTCCTTGAAACCCCTCATTCATTAAGAGGATGTCTCCTCCAAGCCTATGTTCAATAGTTTATTTAGAGGGACCATGTGCTCCTTTTGCCCTTTGGCAGAAGGGCTCAAGTTTTATTGTGTCCAGACTCTCCTTGCTGCTATATACCTACCTGGATGTCCTTCTTCCATTAGCTTTACCTTTTGAAATGTTATCTAAGATTCAAGACCCATCTCAACATGCTATCCATTAAGTTCTACCCAATTTTCTCTTACCCAGTCCTCCTTTATACCATGCTTCTTCAGACAAAGCAAAACCATAGTAGCAGAAAATATTGGAAAACACTGAACTTGTAGAAAAAAAAAACACATTCTAGTTGCTTGGCTTCTTCACTTCTGTGTCCACAAAACAAAGATATTGAATTCACCAAATTCTGTGGTCCCAATCATATTGACACTTATAGAGGACCTAACATATGCTATGTGCTTATAAATATCATCTTTATAATCTTATCATTCTTCATAACAACTTACAAGATGAGTGCTTTTGCCCCATTTTATAGATGAGACAGGTAAGGACGCAAACCCAGGGACACCTGACAGTGGAAGCTTCATTCCCCACAGCATGAATTACCACCAGCGCCCAATATCTTGAAGTACCCTTCTTCCTTCTCTTCTCTTTTATTATAATGGGCATTCAAGGACTAGACTCATTGCAATAAAAGAATTTTTTGTTTTTGGGATTAGAAAATAACCACCATAGCCTTCCAGATTTATTCTGTTCTCTCTAAGCACTGTGTAAATGAAATTAGCAATACAAATATTAATTAAAAGTGTATCTATACAACATCCCTGAAAGTGGTAGAGATATAAAAAAAAAAAGCCAACCAGGAAACCAACTATTAAAACTACATTGGACCAACCTTATAGTCAACGTAATCTTGAGTAAGAAGAACAAAACTGGAGGTATCACAATCACAGATTTGAAGATATACTACAAAGCTATATAATCAAAACAGTATGGTACAGGCACAAGAATAGACACTCTCTATAGAGAGCCCAGAAATTAGCCAAGACTTATATTAACAATTAATCTAGAACAGAAGACAAGAATATACAATGGGGAAAACATATTCTTTTTAATAAATGATATTGGGAAAA
>NC_043714.1:59252960-59267532 GCF_006229205.1 Suricata suricatta
TTGGTGAGCAAATAGCTTTGAAAATGTCCAGAGGAGATATTTTATCGTATTCTTGGGGGAAAGGAACATAGTATTATTTGGCATGGATGTTCCCAAACTCTGCAGTCTCATTCTGAAATATATAGTAACAGCCAGGACTCCTTTATTTTTGCTACAAGCTTTCACCCTACCCTGGATAGCTAGGTGTATATAGCATGTTGGACATGAGCAGCAAGCCCAGAGGCAAATAGGGTTTTATTGGTTATATAGAGCTGTTCTAGGCAATTGGCCAAATTTTAACTTACTCAGGATTTGTGTATTCTATAGAATAAATATATATGTAGGTGAACTTTGCAATTTCAGATTCCCCTAGTTACATTATTTGATTTTAAGGAATAGTTGATACATCACAACTCATGAGGAACCACCTAGGGTACTGCTTTGTTTCCAAGCTTTTATGTTTGCCTCTGTCTCTTCGATCTCTCTCTCTCTCTCTCTCTCTCTCTCTCTCTCTCTAAATTACCAGTTTATTGCTTTCTTTTCTTCAAAATATTTTTGGAAAATTCAAGCACTCCCTAGTCCATTGGTCCACTGGAATGACATTGATTTGTAACATTTGTTCTGTGTGCCACTGATGGTTTCTTTTCTAGGCTAAACTATCAAATCACCTTTATTGAGTTTACAAAACCATCTTTGGGATTACCTCTAAACTTAAGAGGTGGAAAGTAAACACAGAATAAACCTCTGCATAAGCACAACTAAGGAAAAGCCTTTATTCATCCATAATAGAGTCCATTGAGCAGTCTCAGCTCAATCTGAAATTATCATATCCATTATTATGGGTCACCGATAATGCCTTATGGGCTGTGTTTAATTCTCTTCATTCCTCTATGAAATATCAAGCAATAATTCTGCATAAGATGGGTACTCAATAAACGTTGGATAAAACATAAAAGAATAAGTTGATGAAAGGATGGAAGGATCATTAAATAGAAAGCTTAGATGGGTGGATAAAGGGAATAATTGATGAGCAAACAAATAGAACTGGAATTTTATGACTGCCATTCTCTAACCCTTTAAACAAAAACAGTTTAACTTTATAAAACCGATAATAAAAATCTGGGAAGTTCCATTACCAGTGATCTCAGGAATTTCCAAGGTTCACACATGCCCACACCTACTGTTCGATGCTTCCTTTCCTGGTTTGCAGCAACTCTCCTTTTAGTTATACGTCCTAGTTTGCACTGTTCCTGTTGATCCTTACTCCTAGCCTTAACCTGGCCCCATTTCTGATGTATGTCTGTCAAATATGCTCTCCCTAAATTTCCCGTTTCTGTCTTCTTGAGCCTGGCCAGAGAGGCTGGCCTGTCATCTTACAACCTATCCATGAAGGCATAGGAATCGGATAGTTTCCTTAAATGTTATACTTAAAACTAGCACAGTTTTAAGTGATGTCGTTGATTCCCTTTGTCCTTGCCTGAATAACAAAAGTCTCTAACATCATTCTGTATTAGAGGGCCTTCTTCACCACCGGACACCCAATTTTTATCAGGATTAAGGCAATAGTGGTTTAAAGAAGGCAGTATTCTCTTCAACTCTAGGGGGGAAATGTGTGTAAAAGTAATCTGTAAATTCTAAATTCCCTTTGGAGTACGTTATTATTAGGGGTCATTAGCTGTCTATACAACTCCAAGACACTTGAATATAAATTCAAATTTTTCATCATCCAGATGCTTATGTTTGAAAAAGCCCATTTGGCATTCTATCCTAACCCTCTGGATGATTAATGGAGCAATAAGGAGGAAAAGTCAATGTTTGTCATCTTGTAGATATTTTCCCTATAAAGTTTAAGTACCTTAACTGTGCTGCAAATAGAGAAGGAAATATTAACGCTAGGTTTTTAAATTTTTGATCATATGCAAAAATGGTCAAGCAATGTGAGTCATTTGGCTAAAAGAATAAATGACCACTAGGAGACAAAACAATTATCTTGGTTTTGGATATGTTTCTGTACTTTGCAGAAGATCATATCAAGTGTTTTAGAATGAGCTGCCTGTTACAAGATTTTTCGTGGTGGTAAGAAGATGGTGTGTCACAAATAATACCTCTCTATCTTGATTCAACTTAACAAGACAGTATTTACTAAGCAACAAGTTAGATAAGATTATTCTCATGAGGATGATGTGCAAAACTCCCTGTGATTTTGATCTTTGGAACCCAAAACTTAATTCCATGAAGACATGGTATATCAGTATGTGAGAATTAATTAACCTAACATTTACTGAGCACATATGAAACTCAAATATGGCAAGATCTTCCTTTCCTGTTGCAGAAGATACTCATTGCTAACCTATTCAATTTTATTTTTTCTCCATCCTGGAAGGAACTTTTCTGCTGATATTACCAGATTCTGAATCTTTGACCTACTCCATCATGCCAAAACTTGTAATAGCTTCTTTTGGTAATCTACAATAGGGTGAGGGATAAAATAAGGAGATGTGCTCTCCCAATTACATTACCACAAGAATCAACAAGATGACTGGGAAACTAATACCTTCTCTTCCCTGAGAGCTACCTTACCTTTCTTCTTTATACCTAATATTTACTAGACTATGATGGAAATCTATAAAGGAGCAGGTAGAGTAGATCTCAAAAGAAGAGTACAAGGGTAATAAAGGAGAGATTAACTTTGTCCAACTTGGGCATTCCTTTGTGCCTCACTAGTGAAGGAAATTCTTGAAAGGGTACTCCAAATAAATTCTTTATATTTCTTTAATGTTCCTTTTATTCCCCCACATACATGCTCTCAAGCTGTCTACTCCAAAGTCCAAACTGGTCTCTCAGATAACTTCACCCCTTCTCAATAATGTCCCTGTTGCACTACTTAACTTTTTAACTCAGGTTCCCCGGGGAATTAGCCTGAGGCTGATGAAAGTTCTACTCAGCTGGACCTGTTGGATCTAAGTGGGTAGGGCTGGATCAGAGTCCTGTGAAAGAGGCAGAAAATGAATGTTTGGAGTTCCATCTTTTGTCATCAATCGATTCAGCTGATACCCTCATGAGTGAACCTAAGAAGGGAGAGTATCTCAGGGCAAGGATTGATGTTTTTTTGTCAAAAATGAAACAAGTCCAAACCAAAAAGAAAAAAAAAGTCTTTTCTGATACATGAAAAATGATGTATGTCCTTTCAGCATGATTTTGATCTCACTTTTAGTAAAAACAATTGACCATGGAATTACTGAGGGAGGAACCTTTGATTCTTAGGTGTGATATGTGCTCCTTCATCTTAATGAGATAACTCCAACTTTAATTAGGTTGGTTTTCATTCCAAATTATTCTTATACACATTATCTCATTCAATTCTCATAACTGCTTACTGAGGTACTGATTTTTCTGCCCATTTTACTTGTTAAGATCCCTTAGAGTTCTGGTGCTCTCACATTTTAGTTAATGATTTTGGCATTTGAGGGAAAAATATGCATCTGTAAGCTCAAAAGAAATAACTTATAATAAGTTCATTTGAACCATCAGTCATGTTTCCCGCAAATGACATAAGCTTTTAATTGCCTAACTTTTCCAAAAGAATAGTTAAGAATCCTGCTGAATTCATGGCTTACAGCCTTTTCTAGAACGCTCTTAAACACTATCCATTAGAGAACATGGAAAAGACAATCTTTGTTAAATGGATGTCCCCCATGATCATACAATGAGCGTATGCCTATTTCCTATGTATTGCAACGGATAGCAAAAATGTTATACAACATGACTCTTATAGACTTTATAAATCATTATCCATTTTGCAGATGACAGACCTAGCCAAGAAAAATAAAGAAATAAGGGTGAGATTTTTATTCTTTCTAAATCATGCTACATTCCAATTTATCCTCAATATCAGAGAATAACTGATGCTATTTGGATGAGCTCATTTAAACATGTCAAACTCTTTCCATAAAGATTAATTAGAGCATGTCAGCTAGACTGGTGGCAAAGCCATCTTGTTTTAAATCTCAAAGAAGTAATATACAAAGTAGGATTACAACTGCTCAATCTTTAGCATGACATGCATAAAATCAATATTTCAAGTTCCTCTGGGAGTTACAGCCCAACATGCTACTAATAAATCATCATAATGACCTCAACCAGCCCCTCCTGTCCAGTGGGGAAATGGTATTACTCAGCCTTCAAGGAGGGACTCAAAGACTGTGAAGTTCACAGGGGCTGTGGACAGGCGGATGGTTTTCCAGAAGACAAATATCAGATGTACAAGTTTCCTAGATGCCATGCCATTATCAGTCCCAGCTGCTCCAAACTCAGCAGCCAAACTCAGTCATTTGAAAGATTTAGGAACAGCAAAACAGGGGCATGTTCAGAGACCATCCTGAATGACGCCTCCCTAAAAAAGAGACCTTGATAGCAAGACTTCTAAATAGTCCATACAGAAAGAGACCTCAAAATATCCTCTGGGAGATCTTATCTTGTCTCTCACTGAATGAAAGCAGCCCCTATTGTATGATCTCTTGGGTTTATCATCAAGGTTTTAATTTCTGAATTTCCTAACTTTATGAAAAACTGAAGTTCTCCTGTGCAATCTAAGCAATCTATAATTTCCACAATTGCTCTCATTTGTGTTTTGAAACTCCAGCTCTACTTGAAGATGCTTTAAGAATACCCTGAAAAGAAATATGGTTTAGCATTTACTAGCACAATATTTTCAACTGATGGTAATTTGGCTACAGAGGGAATGTTTGGTAATATTTGAAGACACTTTTGATCCTCATAACTGGGGGGCTGCTATGGGTAACAAGTGGATAGAGGCCAGGGATACTTCTCCACACCTTGGAATACGCAAGACGGCCCACACAACAAGGAATTATCCCATCCAAAAATGTCACTAATGCCACTCTTAGGAAGCCTTGCACTTGCCTAGTGACAAAAGCCCAAGTTTAATCAGTGATAAAAGCTCAAATTCAACCACAGGTTAGAAGCTCCCTCCAATCACATTGCAGGAGGCAAAGAAAAAGGCAGGCTAATTATTCCAATGTTGACTAATAAATCTCTGAAAAAAAGGTATAGCAGAAACCACTTCTGTGAAAAGAGCAGGCAGGCCAAAAAACACATGTAGGCTTACAGTTGGCCTTGAGAACACAATGCGGAACAGTAAATTCCAGGGATAACTGGAAAAGAGAATTGATACCCAAAGAGATTTCTCCCTTGTGACATATGTTAGCCCCCAACTCCCCAAAGTGTTAATTTCCAGAAAAACTAAGAGAGGAGTTAAGATAAATATCGCTGTGAGTTGTTTTTAAACCACAGTTGAAGAGGGATCTTGAAATATATTTTTCATTCATGTTCTCTGGGTCTCTCCCCTATGTGAGAAACATGGCACGCACAATTGGCGCCTATATTATCCTTTGGCCAATACTTTATCCCAGTTGCCTTAGCAACTGTCAATATTTGTCTGGTATGTCACAGTCCCCGTTGGCTGATGTCTGGTTCAACATGTACTTGTAAAGTTTAGGGAAGAGAGACACCCAGTGGTCTAAATTCACTGAGCTACTGAAAACCATCTTCCACTTCATTTTATTTTTACTTGGAGGATGTTTCTTGATTCTTAAATCTGATCCTTTTTTAATGATTAACACTCCCCATAGGTAAACTTATAGAAACAGCAGAAGAATGAGGTTGGAACACTTACTTTTTCAATAAAGGACAAAACACTAAGTATTTTAGGCTTTGTGGGGGATGTGCTCTCCATTGCAACCACTCAACTCTGGCACCATAGCAGGAAAGCAGCCTTAGACAATATATAAACAAATCAGCATATCTGTATTACAATATAATTTTATTTACAAAAGCAGGTAGCAGATCAGATTTGGGCCACAGGCAATAGTGTACCAACCCCTGCAAAGGAAGATGGTATTTATGTGCTTTTTTTAGTGTTTATTTTTGAGAGAGAGAGGTTGATAGAGAGAGAAAGAGCAAGGGAGGGGAAGACAGAGAGGGAGACATAAGATCCAAAGTAGCCTGTGCACTGACAGCAGAGAGTCTGATGCTGGACTTGAACTCATGAACCGTGGGATTGTAACCTGAGCCAAAACCAGACATTTAACTGACTGAGTCACCCACGTGCCTCTATAAGCTCTTTCAATCTGCACAAACAACTGCCCCTCCACCTCCCCCCACCCAAGTTTCAGGACACTTAAAAGAATCACTGCACAAAGAAAGAACAGCAACATTTAGTCAATATTTGTTCAACTATTGATTGTTTATGTTCTGTGCTCCAATCATATTCTAAATACCAGGGTAACAGCAAGGTACGAGACAGTAAAAAATCCCTGTCACTGTGAAGCTCATATTTACAATCTGTAATATAATCTATAAAATAAAATGTCTTATGGGGCACTTGGGTGGCTCAGGCAGTTAAGTATCTGACTCAATATTCACCCAGGTCATGATCTCACAGTTCGTGAGTTTGAGCCCTGCACCAGGCTCTAGGCTGACACACTTCTTGGGATTCTCTCTCCCTGTCTCTCTCTGCCTCTCTCCCACTCTTTCTTTCTCACTCTCTCTCCAAATAAAGAAATAAACATTAAAACAATAAAAATGTCTTTTCAAAGGAGAATCAGGTAAGAAATATTGTGCTGAGGGGCACCTGGGTGGCTAGTCAGTTAAGCATCCAACTTCAGCTCAGGTCAAGATCTCATGGTTCATGGGTTCAAGCCCCACTTTAGACTCTGTGCTGACAGCCCAGAGCCTGGAGCCTGTTTCAGATTCTGTGTCTCCCTCTTTCTGCCATTACCCACTTGTATTCTGTCTCTATCTCTCTCAAAAATAAAAAAAAAAAACATTAAATTAAAAAAAAAGAAATATTGTATGGAGGAAGTGTTATAGGATGAACCGTGTCCCCCAGAAATGCACGTGGAAGTCCTAACCTCCGGTAGTTGTGAATGTGATCTTCAACTCTGTCTTGGAAATAGTCATCGCAAATGTAAACAAATTAAGCTGAGGTCATTAGGGTGGGCCCTAATCCAATATGACAGGTGTCCTTATAAGGAGACAAAATCGCACGTAAGGACAGGGACATGCTGGGAGAACCCCAGCAGACACAGATACTGGAAGGAGGTAGCTGCAAGCCAAGGAAGCCAAGCATTGCTGGCCACCGCCAGAGTAGGAAGAGGCAGAAAAGGATCCTACTCAGAGTCTCAGAGGGAGTAAGGCCCTCATGGTGACCTGAGTGCAGACACCTCACCTCCAGAACTGTGAAAGAGTGAATTTCTATTGTTTTAAGCCACACCATTTGTGGTACTTTGTGACAGCAGCTCTAAGAAACTACAATACAGGAAGGGAGGGAATTCCCATTGGAACAAGGATGGGAAGGAAAATCTTCATTGAGAAGGTGAGAGAGTGACTCCCAGGGATAACTGTGTGAGGGAATCCAAGCAGAAGAAACAGCAAGTGTGAAGGTACTGAGGCAGGAGTGAATACAAGGATGCCCAGGGCAGAGTGGGCCATGAGAAGGGAAAGTACTAATGTCAGCAGGGTAAAGGACCAGGATAACAGCCAGTCTGTAAGTCCCTGCATGGAGTTTAGGTTTTATATTGAGTGAAATATAATATTAGAGAATTTTGAACAGAAAAGTGACATATAATATGACTTCTCTGTAAAAAGGATTGCTCTGGCTGTTCTGTTGAGAATATCCTATGGAAGCGAAGGTCTGTTATGAAGATACTGCAACAATCCAGGTGAAAGATACAAGCAGAAATAGTGGAGGCCTTGAGAAGTGTAGGATTTGCTGATAGAACAGGATGACATATTGGATGTGAGATATGAGAGAAAATGAGGCAGAAATATTAGATCAAGGTGTTTACTTCCTGCAAACTGTAGTTGGTCCCTATGATGGGGAAGATTGGGGTAAGCACAACTTTTTCTGTGGGAGTATGTCAAAAGTTCACTTCTGGACATGTTATGATTGGGGTGTTATCAGGTAAATAGATAGATTTATGAGTCTGAAGCTCAGGGGAAAATTCTAGGATAAAGATTTAATGTAGGCACAATTAGTATGTAAGTAGTATTTAAAGCCATGAGACCAAATGAGGTTAACAAAGGAATAAGGATCCATGGGCAGAGAAGAAGGGAGTTCAAAGGATTGATTCTGAGGGCACTGCAATCCCCACTAATTGAGGAGATGAGGAGGAGAGTGTTAAGGATTCTAAAAGAAGCTACTGGAAAGACAAGAGGAGGACCACATGAGATCCTGGAAAACAAGTGAACAAAGATGTGATGGGATGTGTGAAATGCTGTTGGTTTAAGTATAATGAGCACTGAGACTGCTGTGTTTAGCTGGATTTATCAATGTCAAGGTCATAAATAGGGTGCATATATAATTTATCATCCAAATGAAGACACTTTGAGAGTGAAAAATTATTCCTGGAGAACAGGCAGAGGCCAGGACTGTCTGTACAAACTCAGATGGGAGTCACCCTATTGGAAATACTGACCAGAGCAGTTCCATGGGTGTGATGGGGAAATCGCCTGAACAGTCTGGGTTCAGTAGAGAATGGGCGGAGATAAATTGGAGATAGTGATTCCAGAAAACCTTTCAGGAAGCTTA
This sequence comes from Suricata suricatta, assembly GCF_006229205.1. Lineage (NCBI taxonomy): Eukaryota > Metazoa > Chordata > Mammalia > Carnivora > Herpestidae > Suricata > Suricata suricatta. Next base: position 59,261,551 of record NC_043714.1, read on the forward strand.
CAATAAAATGAAGTAAAAAGAATGACATAGGGTAAAGAGGTTTTGTTTTGTTTTGATTTTAATATGAAAGACACAGAATTTTTGTGTGCTGATAGGAATGAACTAGAGAAAGAGGGGGAAATTGTTGGAATCAGGGGTTGGAGAGAAGAGAATTGCTGCAGCTATGGCCTCTAAGACACAAACAGAAGAACTGCCTTAGATATATATAGACATTTTATCCATAACAGAAGGCAAAGCAGAGAAAGTAAGCGCACATTAAGGCAGATGGAGAGATAGTGTGATGAGAATTTGTTGAACTTCTCTTATTGCCTAAAATTTCCCACCCCGATGAAAGTGAGGAGGGGGCAATAAGAAGGAGGAGGTGGACGTTGGTGGTAGAACAGGGTAATACAACAGGACTTGTGCACAGCATTAAGACTGGTTGGGTTCAATAAGGGACCATTTATTGCATTGGGGGTGTGGTTGACCCAATTTGAGGCCACCCATGAACTACATGTGGGAAAACACTGATTTTCCAAGAGCAATTGGAAACTGAAGTAATATTAGATAAAAGTGGAATGAATGTTCGCAAGACAAGCTTAATAGGCCATACGACCAGGTCCTGGCTCTTCTATAGATTATCTATGTAACTTTGAACTCGTTCCTTAAACTCTTTGGGCCTCTGTATCCTCATAAACAAAATGCAGATCACCATACCTACTTCACAATTGAATGAGATAGTGTATGGATAAACACCAAATACTGGTTTTTCTGTAAGGCATTTTGAGTTTGAAAGATGGCTTAATTCTGTTGCTTACAATGACAATAATAATGACTATCCTCTTCATTATTAATATAAGGCAACAGAATCAGGTGATGTTTGAAATTCAGAAAATATGCAAAATAGTATTATGATTAATTCCGAATCGAATTATGAAATTATGTTATGATAATAGTTATTATATATAACTACTATTTTTACCATTATTATTATGCCTCCAAAATACTAGGCCACTATCTATAAGCTGAGTGTTTTATCTCAAATTCCAGGTAATGTTAGAGAAATGTGTGAGAAATGTTCATAAAATATTTGCATTCTGTGATACTTGCATTTGAACTACTTGAAAAGGTTTCTGACTAATCTTCCCATTTCTTCCCTAACCCTGTAAGGAAGCTATATTTTTAAGGAAATATAGAATATAATTATTTTTATCATTCCCAGGCCAATATGAGGGAGATGATTGTCTTTCCTACCAACAGAAGTGTTCACATTTAAGCCAGAGGGCTAAACTGAATGACCTCTAAGAGTCCTTCTACCTCTAAGCTTCTATGTTCAAGTCTACTCAGGTTTATTCAAATCGATGGCTTATCAGTTCTGCACAAATTACTCGCTGGATCAAGCACTGCTGTAACTCAAAGTCACTGGATCCTTCTTGTCTGCAGATAAAAATGAAATGACCTTTACATCCATAATAAAAGTTTCTCTTCTTGACCTCAAACTACATCTACAGAATCCTTCACACACATCCCATATTTTTCCCTCAAGCATTATGAGAATCTTCCAGAATAAACCTTCATGTATCTTCACATTCAGTCTGCTAGCTACTGACACCATTTGAAAATCTATATTCTTTCTGCCTTGCTCTGATTTCCATGAGTCAATTCCTGCCCATGAAATTGCTTGAGATAGGTTTTCCATTGTCATTGCCAATAACCATTTTGAGAATGTGCGTATAATATCCGTGGGAGCTGTCTCTGGAAGCCCAAGCTGGCCAGGTTGGAAGTGTCAGAGAGGAGCTGGGTTCTGAGCAGAGGTGGGAAGAAATGGACTTAGTGGTTAAGAGTAAGGACTTTGGGGCCAAGCATACCTTCAAATCCTACTCTGGCATTTACATGTGAACTTGATTAAGTTCCTTATTCCCCCCTGAACCTGTTTGTTTGTTTGTTTGTTTGTTTGTTTGTTTACCTACAAACTGTAAATCTAATAGACTTTTCTCACAGGTTTGTTATGAGAATTATATGTCATAATATATGTAATGTTGGTAACATGATCAAAATACAGCTGCTTTCATTCTCATTTAGGTTCCAGACGTTAATTTGGTCCTGGGGATGCAAACCTGTGTCACATCTGATGCATTGGGTTGTCTTAAACACACCCAGCATGCACACTCATGAACCAGATCAAAACCAATCACAGAAGTCCATAGGCAGATTTGAGAGTGATTCTAGCGTAGTGTACTTTACATTTATTTCACACACTGGCTTCATAAGGTCTTCATCTTGTTTGGCCTCATAGTTTGGCCTCTCCTCTTTACCTGAACACTTTTTGGGAATGGCAAAAACTTTAATCCTTTCTTTAGTCCTCTCATCTTTCCTACTTCTGAAATAAACTTTGAGTTGTCACCTATCCGTCTCCCCATTGCCTCCACCCTGGTTCAAAGCAGAAGCAAGTCTTTCCTGCACTTCAAAAACTTTCTGACTAATCTTCCCATTTCTTTTCTAACCTGACTCTACTGTATTCATAACAAATCATGTGTACAATTCAGTCCTCTAATTAGCAGCTTCCCATTGTATTTTAAATAAAATCCAAATTAATTACCATAGGGTAGAGAAGACAACTCCGCTGCCATCTACTGAAATCTCTTCTCCTCCTCTACAGTAATAGTGTTGTAGCAGCTCCTAGCCAGGAATATGTCCTCCTTGTTTGTACTGCACGTGGCCTTATGTGTTAACATCTAATGAGGAATAATTATCCCCAAATCTAGTGGCTTAAAATAATGCATGTTTTTATAATTGCAGATCCTGATCCTGTGGATCAGGAACTCAGGAGCACCATAGCTTCAGGGTATTTCATGTGTTTTGCAGTACAGATTTTGGACAGGGCTACAGACATCTGAAGGTTTGATTGGGATTGAAAGATCCTCTTCCAATCTCACTAATGAGGCTATTAGCAGAAAACCTCAATTCCTTGCTATCTGATGGCCAGATAATTTACTGCTTTGCCATGTAGATTTCTTTATAGGTGAGTGTCCTTATACTGTGGCAACTGGCTTCCCCCAGAACAAGTGATCCAAGGAAGAAGGCAAGCAGGAATCCACCCACAACGCCTGTTGTAACCTAGTGTCTGAAGACACAAACTATCAATTTCATTCTTTTCCACTCATTACACGTGATCACTAAATCAACCACAATCAAAGGGTGGGAGATTCCCCCACATATGTAGCATTACTCTAGACTTTCTCTCTCTCTCTCTCTCTCTCTCTCTCTCTCTCTCTCTCTCTCTCTCTCACCCTCCCTCCCTCCCTCTCTCTCTCTCTAGCTCCAAGTTCCTGTTTCCAAATGCCTAGTAAAATGTGGAATTAATTTCCAAATTCCACATTTCCTATTCTCAACATGTGTTGTCAATGTCTCATATTGAGCCTACCCTCAAATAAATTTATTATCCTTATTATCATTCACCTATGCCCCAATCTGCTTCTCCTTTTATATTTTTTTTCTTTGGGTTAATAGTATTTTCCCCCTGCAAACAGGTAACATCTTTTACCATTCTTCCCACCTCCTACATTCAGTTGGTCACCAAGTCTGTTCAAGTGTATAACAAAGTCTCTCTGGAATTTTTCTCCTGCCCTCCATCACTACTGCAACATTCTTGATAGGCACCTCATATTTTTTTTACTGGATTGTTACAATAGATTTGTACTACTGATTTTTCTCCGATCCTTCTTCACACTGGTACCAGAGATCTTTCACAAAACCACAGTCTAATCACTGCCTACGTTAAAATCTGTGATCTTCCATTTCTAACACAAGAACCCAAATCCCTTCATACTATACTGTTTTTGCATTGTTTGACTTCTGTACTCATCTCCTTCCAGAATTTTCTGCCAGAGTCCCGCATGTAACCTGTATGCAAGCCACTACCAGAAAGCACCTGAGCAGGTGGTATGTTTTTCCTCTCCAAGCAAAAGTACCGTGCCCTTCATCTGCCTGGAATACCCTTCTGCTACTGCTCTATTTAATAGATGCATACCTATCCTTCAAAGCATAAATCAATGATCAATTTCTCTTTGGACCATCCACAATCTATGCCCGCTCTTCCTATTGGATTTTGTGAGAACCCATCTTATTGACTTTATCTCAGGGAGTAATAGTTTTTATTTATATCTGTATCCTCACAATATTCTAATCTCTTTGGAAGCAGGGGCCATGAGTCAACTTTATGACTGTCAATGAGCAAATGTCCATATGTTGCTGGGGGAGAAAAGGTTTCAGTATGTAAAATGTTTTTTTTAAGGAGTAGTTTTTATTCTTCAGCCAATATTATATGATTTTATGAATAATTGGTATGTTTTATAGAGAAAGGAAAATATTTTTAGATTTCTGCAGAGGCAATGTTGACTTAAAATATGATAATTTCTGTTAACTAACTAGAATTTAAATAAAGTCTTGAAAAATTATATATATGTATAATTATTGTATAAAATTATATATGTATATGTAAAATATTATATATATAGTCTTTGCATTTTGAAATATCCAATGCATCTATTTGTTGGATTCTAGATTTCTCTTCTTTGCTTAGGCAGAAAATGGCCACTAGAGAGCATTATAGTTACATATAGTTTTTATAATTTCAAGTGATTTACTTTAGGGCAAAAATTAGTTTTGAAAATGAAAAAAATTTTTGGCTCAATTTGTTTAACTATTTTTGATTTTTCAAAGAAAATTAGCATGTGAACTTCCTAACCCATATCTCCATTCTTCATATAACTCAAAGATCTTTCCTCAATAATCTTTTGAATATTTCCAAAGAAGAAAACTCCCCATTTTTCTCTAACTCTAGCACACTTTTTAAAAACAATTTATTTATTGTTTAATCTACATCCAAGTTAGCATATAGTGCAACAATGATTCAGGAGTAGCTTCCTTAATGCCCCTTACCCATTTAGCCCATCCCCCCCCTCACAACCCCTCCAGTAACCCTCTGTTTGTTCTCTATATTTAAGAGTCTCTTATGTTTTGTCTCCCTCACTGTTTTTATTTTCTTTTTGTTTCTCTTTCCTTATGTTCGTTTTGTATCTTAAATTCCTCATATGAGTGAAGTTATATGATATTTGTCTTTCTCTGACTAATTTCGCTTAGCATAATACCTTCCAATTTCATCCACATAGTTGCAAATGGCAAGATTTTATTCTTTTTTATTTCCATGTAATACTTCATGTGTGTGTGTGTGTGTGTGTGTGTGTGTGTGTGTGTGTGTACCACATCTTTTTTATCTATTCTCCATCAATCGATATTTGGGCTCTTTCCATTTGGCTACTGTTGATAGCACTGCTATTAACATTGGGGTGTATATGCCCCTTTGAAACAGCACACCTGTATCCCCTTGCGTATATACCTAGTAGTGCAGTTGCTGGGTCATAGGATAGTTATATGTTTAATTTTTTGAGGACCCTTCATACTGTTTTCCAGAGTGGCTGCACCAGTTTGTTTTCCCACCAGCAGTGCAAAAGAGATCCTTTTTCTCTGTATCCTAACCAACATCTGTTATTGCCTGAGTTGTTAATGTTAGCCATTCTGACAGGTGTGAGGTGGTATCTCATTGTGGTTTTGATTTGCATTTCCCTGATGAGAGATGTTGAGCATTTTTTCAGGTGTTTTTTCATCATCTGGATATCTTTTTTGGAGAAGTGTCTATTCATATCTTTCGCCCATTTCTTCACTGGATTATTTGTTTTTTGGGTGTTGATTTTGATAGGTTCTTTTTTAAAAATTTTTATTTTTTTATTTAAAAATTTTATTTATTATTTTTTTTTACTTTATAAAGTTTCATATTTTTTTAACATATGCAATTATTTTCCATCATTTACAATACAGTAGTTGCAATGACACTCAAAACAGAAAAGCAAAGTAAAAAATCAAAACACCAACTTCTGTTTCATGTAATTAGACTTATACAGAAATTAGAAGGTTAAGTAACAACTAGTTAATCACCTAATTTCA
>NC_043714.1:59267632-59306505 GCF_006229205.1 Suricata suricatta
TTTATTTATTTTTGAGAGACAGAGAGAGACAGAGCATGAGCGGGGAAAGGGCAGAGAGAGTTGGAGACACAGAATCTGAAGGAGGCTTAGGCTGTGAGCTGTCATCACAGATCCTGACATGGGGCTCAAACCCACAAACTGTGAGATCATGGCCTGAGCCAAATTCGGATGCTTAACTGACTCAGCCACCAGGCACCTGATAAGTTCTTTATAATTTTGGATACTAACCCTTTAGGTGATATGTCATTTGCAAAATATCTTCTCCCATTCCATCAGCTGCCTTTTAGTTTTGCTGATTGTTTCCTTCGTTGTGCAGAGGCTTTTTATTTTGGTGGGGTCCCAGTAGCTCATTTTTGCTTTTGCTTTTGCTTTTGTTTCCCTTGCCTCTGAAGAAGAAGTTGCTGCAGCCGAGGTCAAAGAGGTTTTTGCCTACTTTCTCTCCTAGGATTTGATGGTTTCCTGCCTTACATTTAGGTCTTCCATCCATTTTGAGTTTATTTTTGTGTATGGTGTAAGAAAGTGGTTCAAGTTTATTTTTCTGCATGTCACTGTCCAGTTTTCCTAGCACCATTTGCTGAAGAGACTCTTTATTCCACTGGATATTCTTTTCTGCTTTGTCAAAGATTCATTGGCCATATGTTTGTGGGTCCATTTCTGGATTCTCTATTCTGTTCCATTGATCTGAGTGTCTGTTTTTGGTGCCAGTACCACACTGTCTTGATGATTACAGCTTTGTAATACATCTTGAAGTCTGGGATTGTGATGCCTCCAGCTTTGGTTTTCTTTTTCAAGATTGCTTTGGCTATTCAGGGTCTTTTCTGGTTCCATACAAATTTCAAATTGTTTGTTCTAGGTCTATGAAGCATGCTGGTGTTATTTTGATAGGGATTGCTAGCAAACTCTTCATGAAACAAACATCTCCAAATCTCCAACTATGTGCAAGTGACTTTAATAGAAAATATGGGAGGTAGAAAAATTTCAACCAACATTTATTAGAGGTAAGGAACTGTGCTAAAATGTAAAAACACAAAACAAGTAGGAAGTGGTTCATATCTACCTTTAGTAAAAAAAAAAAAAAGATAAGAGGCAAATAGCTTCTTATGTTTGCAAGAGGTGAGTAACATAGAAGAAGAATATATATGCAAAGAAAGCAGAAAAGAAGGAATTTGGAAACAACTGGTTTGAATCCATTAGAGTTGGCCAAGCTTATGGGAGAGGAAAGCCAATTTAAAAAGACAAGACATGGATTCCTACTATTTAAGGCCTATTTTCTATAAACAAAAAAACAAAAACAAAAACAAAAACAAAAACAAAAAAAACCTAATTCTGCAGAAAAATGTGTTTTCAAAAGGAATGAAGAAAAGGAAATTTCTAAGATTGCCTTTAAAGAATACAAAAGAAATGTAGAATAGCCTCAAAATAATTGAGGGGCAAGCAAGTAAAGATAAAAGCTAAGGTTGCCTTAAGGATATTTTTTCAATGCCAATAGAAAGTTAGCTTTGGAATGGAAGGAAGTTTCCAAGGAGGGAGATAAACTTTAGACCCTATACTTACCAAAGATCATGGAAGATCCCAAGTTGGAATCAACTTTTGTTTGAGCTGAAGCTAATATAAATAATCTCTAGAGGACAGCACCTTTAATTCCCACAAATTCACAGCAACCCATATAAAAGATTATAACCAAAGGTCACCAAACACCAAAAAAAAAAGCCACCATAAAGAAGAGCTACCAGCAACAACAAGCAATTTTGATCCCCTAAGACTTTGGAGCATGGAACACTCAAGCCCAGAATATAAAAAGGGTAGATATAAACTGCTTAAATAAAGTAAAGCTTTATGTGAATCCAATATAACATGTCTGGTCCTGTCTACTGAAAACTATAAAATAAATGGAGATGAGAAGGAAAGCTGGTAAAAGCAAGATGAAGAAGCCAACCAGATGTCCGAGGTCAGATACTCACCAATGCCAAGACTTGGGACTCAGCCTTTGGAGATGACTCCATTGAGCCGGCACCTGTGTTAAATAAACAGTCTTTCCTGATTCCCGAAGTGCATGTCGCTTGTCTCTTCCTGGGTGCCGAGTATTTGCTGTAACAGACATACCATGTTTCTGAATTAAAAGGCTCAATATAGTAAAGATAGCAATTCTCACCAAATTGATACAAAATTTTAATGTAATTGGTATCAAAATCTGAGCAAGATTTTTTTTCTATATATAAACAGGATTACCCAAAAAGTTATAGAGGAAGACAATGGAAACAGAATATCTAAAACAATTTAGAAAACCAAGAGTATTAGCTATAGTAATCAAGACCTTGTGGTACTAGGAGAAGAGTAGGTATATAGAACTAATTTTTTACAAAACTGGAAAGGAATTTAGTGGAGGAAAGATGGCCTTTTTAACAATGATGCTGGACCAAGTGGCCATCAACAGACAAAAAGATAAACCTTGGCCTAAATCTCACACCTTAAACACACACACACACACACACACACACACACACACACACACACACACAAAATGGGTCACAAACTTAAATGTAAATAAAAAAACTATGAAATGTTTAGAAAACTGTGCAAGAAAAACTTCAGGGTCAAAGCTTAGACTTGACACAGAAAGCATGACCCATGAAAGGAAACACCGATAAACCGGATTTTTTTTTTTCAGAATTAAAAACTACTTACTTTGCAAAAGATCCTGAAAAGAGGATGAAAAGACAAGCTATAGTGTGGAATAAAATATGAGCAAACCATAGATCTGACAAAAAAAACTATTGGCTAGGATATATAAAGAAATTCTACAAACCCAACATTAAAAAACAAGCCACTCAATCAGAAAGTAGGCAAAAGATGTGCAAAGATAGCATACAGTTGTAACAAAAGCAGATGTTGAACAACATTAGCCATAAGGGAAATTTAAATCAAAATCACAGTGGGATATTGCCACACTCCTGTCAGAATGGCTCATAAAAAGTAGCGACAACACCAAGTACTGGGGATGTGGAGACACTGGGTCAACTCAGACATTGCTGGTGGAGACACAAAATGGTACAGTCAATCCGGAAAATCCTGCGGAAATTTCTCTTCAAAATTAAGCATGTTAACAACCACACAACCTGGTGATTGCACTGTTGCTCATTTATCCCAGAGATGTGAAAACATGTTCACATGAAAACCTGCACACACATGTTCACAGAAGCTTTATGCATACTGCTAAAAATAATCTACCATTTATTCAATGGGATACTACTACAAAATAATGGAACTGTTCTGCATGTTACTGGCAGTAGGTACATGACTTTATGCATTTTTTAAATGTTTATTTATTTTTGAGAGAGAGAGAGAGAGAGAAAGAGAGAGAGCAGGGGAGGGGCAGAGAGAGGAGGACGAGGATCTAAGGCAGGTTCTGTGCTGAGAGCGGAGAGCTCTATGCAGGGCTCAAACTCAAGAACAGTGCGATCATTACCTGAGCTGAAGTCAGATGCTTAACCAACTGAGTCACTCCAGGGCCCTTTTATGCATTTTTAAAAACCCCTAAAACTATGCCCCACAAAGAGTGGGTGTTACCCTATGCAAAATTTTAAAATTCAACCAAGATAGTGAAGAGAAACCAAGATTAAATACAGACTATAACAACTAAAACTAACTTTATTACAAATAAAGGATATCACCCAACTGAAGCAGATGGGGAAGAAATGAGTTGGCCAAAATATCTTTGTAAAAAAAAAAAAAAGTGTTCAGGGCTGAGAGGACACATCTGTTTAAAAAACAAAAACAAAAACAAAAAACAAAACATGTTTTGACTGTATACTGTAAAGTTAAAGACAAAAACTGTATGCAAACATTGTACTCTATCTGGTGAATTTGTTTTTCAGAGGAATATGGATAAGCATTCCAAAAATACTTTATAGGTTTGTTAAGAATGAACAATTTGGTGAATAAGATGTAGGTAATGAGAGACAAGTTTCTCATTGTCAGAATACTGCTGGATTCGGGTCAGAGATCCCTCGGGGACCTCAGGTTTGTTCTAATGTGTGTGTTCATATTAGGATCTGTATGTTTGCCTGTGCTATGCACTTACAGATAGATAGATACAAAAATGAATATGGATATATATGTGCATGTAAGGCTTCATAGAAACACATATATTTCCTTGATGTTAATAGGACATTTCCTTGATGTTTGTAAGAACTCTTTGTAATATTATTGCCACTTTTCTATGTGTAAATTGTTTCAAACTAAAAAATTTAAAGAACAAATTATGTAAACTTACAATTAAATGCTATATTAAAAGTAGAAAACGAGGTGCCTAGGTGAGGTGGCTCAGTCGGTTGAGCGTCCCACTTGGGCTCAGGTCATGATCTCATGGTTGGTTTGTGAGTTCCAACCCTGCATCGGGCTTGCTGCAGACAGGGTTTTGGATCCTCTAGCCATGCCCTAACCCTCCCCCACGCGTGCACACACACTCTCAAAAAATAACATTAAGAAAAAAAATGTTTTAAGGTAGAAAAGAGTAATAATGAACTACTGATAGATGCAAAAGTATGGATGAATCTCTGAAAAGAAGCTAGACCTAAGAGGACTCGCTGTGTGACTCTACTTATATGGACTACAAAACCAGGCAAAAGTGATGGTGATAGAAATCATAGTGATGAGTGCCCCTGGACAGAGTGAAAATGGCTGCAAAAGGAAATGAGGGAACTTCCTGGGCTAGTGGAAATAGCCTACATCTTAACTGGAGTGATGTATGGGTGTTTATGTTTATAACATCTCATCAAACTGTATTTTCAAAGATGCATTTATTGGCTGTAAATTATACCTCAAAAAAAGGTATGCTTCTGACAAAGATTATAGGGTTACCTGGGTGGCTCAGTCAGTGAAGCATCCAAATTTTGATTTTGGCTTAAGTCATGATCTCATGATTTGTGAGTTCAAGGCCCACATTGGGCTCTGAGCTGACAGTGCAGAGCCTGCTTGGGATTCTCTCTTTGCCTCTGTCTCTGCCCCTCCCCTGCTTGTCTGCTCTCTCTCTCTCTAAAATAAATAAATAAACATTAAGTAAGTAAAAATTTCAAAAAATAAAAATAAAAGATTGTAGAATGGAAAATGAATAGAAAAGAAATATTGATAAAAATATATGGAGCAAAAATAAAATAACATTATCTTGTTCAAGGAAAAGATCCCAGAACAAGCTCAGGTCTGTTTAAAGCTATGAAAATAAATATAACCTTCAAATTGACCCTAAACTTCTGAACACTGAAAAAGGGAAATGTTCTAAATTTTCAGGAAGCGAGAGTAAAGGCAATCTGTTCCCACACCTCCAGCTAGTTCTGGCTTCCATGTATATTTGAGATTAATTTACAACTGTCAAAACTCAAATAAATGATCAGGGCTCAAGGCACTGGCACACGCAAGAGCTAACTTTGAAGTTTACGCCATTTCCACTCTATGCATGGAAGCACCTGAGGCCAAATGCTGCTGTGTTATCCAAAGAGTCTGTTAAATTGACCTGAAATGAGACTGGGCAGTACATCCAAAGAGTTAATCCAAGCACGCCATCATTCACACCTCCAACCCCAAATAAGTATCCCCAGGGGAGTACCACATCCAGTAAGCCATTGAAAGGGAAAAATCTGGCTGAGAAAAAAAATATGAAGAGAAGACATGGAAAATGTTGACTTTGAGAGCGTTCACTTGGGCCATTAACATTCTAGGCATAGAAAGGGGAAGAGATGACTCTGACATGGAGAAAAGAGGCTGGGTTTAGGTGTCAGGGGGCCAGGAACCCGGAAAACACATTATTGAAACCATCTGGGAATTAGTTTCCTCATCTGAAAAAAATGAGCATATTTATGTCATAAGGTGAGTGCACATTATATTAGTAGCCCTGCCTGGAAACCTACTGAGTACAATGAATCTAACTAAGGAAAAGGCTAGGGCTTTTTGCCTCCTAATCCAGTGATTGGATTTAAATGGGTTTGATCTATACATCTACCTCTAGTTAATGTACACAAAAGCACACAAAAACCTGCACATGGTGTTTATGACAGTTTTTTTCATAATTGCCAAAACTTGGAAGCAAGTAAGACGTCCTTCAGTTCGCTAATGATAAATTGAATGGAGGTGATATATCCAAATAAGGGACTATTATTCAGCACTTAAAAAAATGGGGGGGGGAGCTATCAAGCCATAAAAAGACATGATGGAAATTTAAATGCATAATACTAAGTGAGAGAAGCCAATATGAAAAGGCTATATACTGTATGATTCCAACTATATGACATTCCAGAAAGACAGAACTATGGAGACAGTAAAATGATTAGTGCTGCCAGAGGTTGGAATGGGGAGAGAGGTGAATGCACAGAACACAGGATCTTTAGGACAGTGAAAGTACTCTGCATGAAATTATAATGATGGATCCATATCATTGTACATTTTCCCAAACCCATAGAATGCAGAGCGTCAGGTTTATCTATTGTAACAAAGGTAGTACTCTAGCAGGGAGTATAATGGAAGAAATTGTTTCTTTGGGGAGCAGGGGGTATACGGGAAATCTCTGTACCTTCTCCTCAATTTTACTGTGAATTTAAAACTGCTCTACGAAAATAAAGTCATATATGTATATCATAGATCATATACATCAATAAAGTCATATGTATCTGTGTGTGTATATATATTATATATATATATATATAGTTTTCCTTTCGGAGTAATCACAAACTTACAGAAAAATAGCAAATACAGTACAAAAAATACAGGTACATAAAAAAATACAAAATACATACAAAAAAATAGTAATGAACTACTTAAGATTCAATTGCAACTATGACGCCCCAACCCCCCAAGGGTGCGTATCCTATAAACAGGGACATCTACATGACGAGAATGCAAGCATCACAATCAGGAATTAACGCTGACATCTTCCTACATTGCTCTCCAAGCCTCTCTCAACCTCCACCAGGTGTCCTGATAATACCGTGTCTACTGAAAGGAATCCTTTATTACATTAGTTAGCAAGTCTCTTGAGACTCCTTCAGTCTTAATGGTTTCTCTGCTTTTTTCTTGACCTCAGCTTCTCTGCTTTTTTTCTGGTTTTCACGACCTTGTTTCTTTTGAAGACTACAGGCAAGTTACATTGATTCATATCTCTCAACTTAGGTCTATCAACTAATGTATCCTCATTAGATTCAAGTTACCCACCTTGGGCAGGGATACCCCAAATGTAATGTTGAGATTTTTTTTTTCATAGCATCTAAGGAAGTGGCACATGATTTCCATTTGTCCTGCTAGTGATGATGTTCCCTTTAGTCCTTGTTTGGAGTGGTGTCTTCCAGGCTTCTCAGATGTTATGTAATTCTTTTTCCTTTGAAATTAATAAATATTTTGGAGGAAAGTAGTTTCAACCCATGTAAATGCCCCATTCCTCAGCAAACTTTCAATTTATTCATGTATTTATTTATATCTGTTTATATATAAATAATGTATATAAATGAATCTATGTATCTATATAGATCCATCTATAGATATATTTATGTGTATTTATATGGAATATAGTTTCTTAATCTACTCTAATGTGCTCATTACCACCTATTTATGCAAATATATACAGACCACCCATCACTGTCATCCCTGTGCTCCTGCACGAAGCTCTTCAGGCTGACGGCTACTTCCTTTGACAAATCACCACTCCTATTGAAGCATTCCCTTGCTTCCTTGCAGATGTCTAGGCCCGTGTTGCGCTTTCCCTGCCCCATACTTGGAAGTAGCCATTTTTCTGAGGAGCCCTAGTTCTTTGTAGTGGAGAACATGATTTAGAAGCCAGGGTCTGGGGGCACCTGGGTGACTCAGTCAGTTAAGTGTTCAACTCTTGATTTCAGGTCAGGTCATGATCTCACTGCTCATGGGATCGAGCCCCAATTCAGGCTCCTTGCTGATAGCACCGAGCCTTCTTGGGGTTCTCTCTCTATATATATCTCTCCCTCTGCCCCTCTAACCCACTCATGCGCATTCTCTCTCTCTCTCTCTCTCCCTCCCTCTGACAATACCCGTCCCCCCCTCTCTCTCCCTCCCTCTGTCTCTCTCTCTCCCCTTCTCTCTCTCTCAGAATAGATAAATGAAACTTAAGAAAAAACAGAAGCCAAAATCTGAGTGCTAGGCATGTCTCCCGCTATAGGGATGTCGCTGTTCCCAGGTCCTCTCTGTGAATAGAAATAGGGAACAGATACACACACACACACACACACACACACACAGATACACACACACACACACACACACACACACAACCACTGTATTTCTGTATACCTATATATTGAATACCATGAGTTCACAATTATACATCCAAGTCCAGTTCATTTGGGTATTTTTTATTTCCATATTTGTAACTCCTTTTCCTAACAGAAAGAAGTCTTGATCTCATTATCTTTAATATATTCACTGACACGATTAATTTCATTTTATGTAACAAACCTTCCATCTTCTCAGCAACCCCTCCCTTGGTCAGATGCCCTCCGGTCCAGCGAGGCACCGATGTGCCCCAGGCAGGCTATGCTCCCATGCAGACGCCCTCCGCATTGCACCTGGATTCTGACTTCCCACACTAGGCTGCCCTCATCCAGGTCCTTCTCACCCTGAGTCTCCATTGGTCACACCACCTTGGGATGTGCTCTTTACTCTGTCCTATGCATGGATACCCTCCTCCACCCATTCAAGCTATGACACTCTACCTCTCTGCATGGATGCCTTCTTCATTTTGCCTGGAACTTCGGGGCCACACTTTGATTAAACTTTCATTAAGATTCCAGTATCCAGTCTGAGTTAGGCTGGAAGTGGGAGTTTGGGGATGGGAGATGAGAGGGGTTTGGACACTGGCAGGTGAAATTTTTAGCATAAAATCAACATAGATCCTGAGCTGTGTGAACACCAGCTTTAAAAAACCGTGATGGATATTGCTGATTCAGCTCTCAATTCCTGACCAAGTCATGAGCTTCTCTGCTTTCTTCTTCCTTTAGGGAACACTGCTCATTTAAAAAAATGGGACACAAAATTTAGATTTCAATTTGCGATTTAATTAAAGTAATAATGGCAGCCAAGGGACACATTCACTGTTACCCTTGCCAGATTATCAGTGGTTTAGGACCAGGCCACCCACTGTGTGTATTGACTCTTTGCTTCTGGGAAAAATGGAAAATTCTTAGTATGCTTCTTCTTCTTCTTCTTCTTCTTCTTCTTCTTATTATTATTATTATTATTATTATTGTTGTTGAAATATAGCTGACATACAGTTTATATTCATGTAAAATACAATATATAGAGAGAGATTCAACAATTCCATACATTACACAATGCTCACTATGCTAAGTAAAGTAGCTGTCCATCACTGTACACCATTACTATTATTTTTTAAAAGTTGATTTATTTATTTTTGAGAGAGAGAGAAGCAGAGAGAGAGGGAGACAGAGAACCAAGTAAGCTCTGCACTGTCAGTCCAGAGCTGGCTTTGGGGCTTTAACTCATAAACTGTGAGGTCATGACCTGGGCTGAAATCAAGAGTTGGATGCTTAATCAACTGAGCCACCCAGGCGCCCCACTGTCCACCATGATTATAATATTATGGACTATATTCCCTATGCTGTACTTTTCATCCCTGTGGCTTATTTATTAGTATTATTTTATTAAAGGGCACACAAAATCAACTTTCTATAGTCCCTGCTTGTTCTTAGCTCCTAAGTAGCAATTCTGTATATGGAAATAGGAGAGTGCTATCTTCCTGCCTCTGGCCCTTGGTAAGCCACTCCTGGACATCCAAAACCAAAGAAGTTGTCTAAAGATGCCAGCAAATATGTCATAAAACCAAAGAGGGCAAGAAGAAGGAGCTGAGTGAGAAGCACGTAGCAAGGTGACCAGGGCACCAGGAGTCGGGGGTGGTAGCAGCAGGAGACAAGAGGTAGTGGATGAAACTTGTTACAGGGCCATCCGGTCACCTTCTTGTGTCACTCACAGTATCCGTCACCCCCCTCTCTTCAGTAGCTGAGCCCCCAATCCAGATCCGTATTAGCTCTTTTGTCAACACATGAGCATTTCTAAGCCTCTTGGGTTTATATATTCCTCCCTTCATAAGGTTCTTCCATTGTCATCCTTTATCTCACATCCCCTTTATAGCCAAGCTACCTCTACAAGGGCATTCAGAACTCCCTGGTCCACTTCCTCATACCTGTCCACTTTCCTCAGTGTTCAGCCAGCTTCTTCCTCCACATTCCTTAACGTTGCCAATGCCAAGATCAACTATGACCATCCTGTGGCTAAATCCATTAGACAAATACTTATCATTCCCCATATATTGGCCTTCTAATGGCATTTGGCTGCATGTACCTCTCCCACCTTAAGTCTCTCTCTGGTCGGTTAGCCAGGAGAGCATCCCCGCTCCTGTTCCCCCTGCTCCCTGATGGCTGCCTCTTTCAGATGCCTCCAGTTTGACCTACCCTCCCCAGATGCTGTGTTCATCAGGTTCAATTCTGCATCCTCGGCATCATCATACATCCTTCCTCCCCTGCCTGTATTAACCTATGCAACCAAGAAACCCAAATCTACACCTCCTGCCGGGAGCTCACTCTTCAAGCTGGGTCCTCTAGAGAACACCACCAGTGGGAAAATCAGTTCACCTCAAACTCAGCCTGTCTGAAACCGAACTCCTGAGTTACAAACATAAAACTACATCTCTTGTACCTCTTCTCTTCTTTTGGGACACCACCCACTTGGTCCCCCAAGCTAGAAACCTGGGAGTCCTTCTGGACTTATCTCTTGCCTTGCCCTTCTTCATCAAGCCCCATTTAGAAGCTACCTTCTAAATATCAATCATTTCCATCTCTCTTCTGTATTTCTGTTGCCATTGGTATCATTCATCATGTCTCACTCAAAACATTGGAAGAGCCTCTAAAAAAACACCAAACTTACCCACTTTTGCCTTTTTTTCCATCGGCAAAGTCTTTCTAAACCTCAAATCTGATTATGCTAATCCTCTGCTTAAACTTACTTTCAAAACTCTTAATGCCTCAGAAAAAAAGTGCAAAATCCTTAGCGGGATGTTCAAGGCCCGTTGTGATCCAACGCCAGCTAGTTCTCAGGCTTCATTCCTCAACACTCCCTAACTTGTGTGCAGGCTTCATTTCCTCTAAATCATGTCCAGATACCCCAGCAAATCCTCCCTCATGCACATACCTGCCTTTGGACGTGCGGTCTCCTCAGCCAAGAGCTCACAACACACTACACCTCTTCCTCACCAGCCAGGACTGTGCAGGCACAGTTCACACACATGCCGCCTCCTCCAGAAAGCCCATCTTGACTTCCTGTACCAAGACTAGTGCCTGCCTCTGCTCACACATCATCTGGACCTTCCCTATCATAACACCTATAAAATTGGTGTAGGATCACAGTTTTCCCTTATGGAGATAAAGGAGAAAATCATTAAAGACTCTTAAACACAGAGAACAAACTGAGGGTTGCTGGAGGGCAGGTGGGTGGGGATGGGCTAAATGGGTGATGGGCATTAAAGAGGGCTCTTGTTGGGATGAGCACAGGGGGTTTTGTGTAAGTGATGAATCTCTGGATTCTACTCTGAAGCCAATAGTACACTATATGTTAACTAACTTGGATTCAAATAATTTTTTAAAAAAAGAATGAAAAAAATGTTTATTGAATGCACTTCAAAGGAGCAGTAGGCAGGACCACAAAGGATCAATATTCTTATCTACCTTTCCTTGGAGGTCACAAAATGATTTCCCACACACGGTATCCAACCCATATATATATTTTATTTCTACCCAAACAAACTTTAAAAATAACACTCTAGCGGAGCACCTGGGTGGCTCAGTCAATTAAGCATCTGACTTCAGCTCAGGTCATGATCTCACAGTTGGTGGGTTTGAGCCCCATGTCAGGCTCTGTACTGACAGCTCAGGGCCAGGAGCCTGCTTTGGATTCTGTGTCTCCTTGTCTCTCTGTTCCTCACCCATTCATGCTGTCTCTGTCTCTCTCTCTCAAAAATAAACATTAAAAATTTAAAAAAATAAAATAAAATAGCACTCTAGGTTCATTGGCAACATTAAAAATCTGGGGATTTTCCATAATTTTTTAATTGGATTTTTAGTTTCTCTTAAAACATCAGGCCACACTATCCCGTCCTCCTGAATAGCAACAATTTTTGGAGTTGAGTTGTGGGTGCCCCTTTACACAGAGAAATTGTTCTCCAAAATCTCACAGTCCCCGCATGACTTTCTTCCCTCACTGACCTTCCCTGCCTGGTTTCCATATAAGCATTTGATTATGCAATTCACCAGTGGACTGTGTGCTCCTTAAGAACAGGGATGGTATTTTCTTTATTTTTCTATCCTCTGTACAGTTTAATAATCCTCCTTGGTTTGCTCCGCCTTGCCAGGGTGAGCCCAACAGAGCAGTCTGCATTCAATGGGCACTAGCTAAATAAACGTTGCTCATCGCTTGATCCACGGCTTATGAAAGTGACCAAGATGGCCATGCCTGGGCCTTCCTACAGGTGCCGCGTGGGCAAGAGGGTGAGGCTGGGGACATGTCAGAGGACTGTAAGGAAGAAAGGTGGCTAAGCCAATACATTCCGGTTACTGTTTCTACTCCAGTAACATTGGGTATTTGGTGAATGAAAGGTTGGCCCGCAGCTTCTAAACACAATCTGGAGAAGGAAAATAAATCTAACTTTCCGAGGACATGACATTTTCTTTCTCTTTGGAGAACAGACCAAGTTTGAAGATCAGTTTCCTCAAAGGGCTGAAGGGTTATTTTATAACTGTTTCATATTGAATCTGTAACGGCAGTCTGTCCTATCCCATTGCCAAGTTAGTCTGTATTATTGAAGAGTCATACTCAACGCTGTGGCTTTCTGGAGGAAAAAACCCAATTTTTAAGAATAACAGGATAACAGTTGAAGGGGAACAAATGTTATTTCAAAGGTGTTCCACATCACTGACCACAGAGCCCAGGTGAGCACGTGGCTCTCCAGTGCAGGTCTGGCATGAACAAGACAACATCAGGCCCCCCAACCCTGTATTTGTCTAAGGGGCGGCTCCCTCAACCTTGAGCCGCAGATGCACTGTAGCCTTGATTCTCAAATGAGGACTCCTCTTTCTCCCTTTCCTTTGATCAGCTGTTCCAGGCAAAACTTATTTTTATACCTTTTTTGTTTCTTGCACTCAACACACGTGCACACTCTTGCCCTAGCTGAGAACATGGGCAGTTTTAGATTTAAGCCCTAGCCTTGGAGAGTTGCCTTTCCATCCTTATTTTACTTATAGTTCAGAAATAGAGATTTGGGGTAACTGCAGCAAAGCTATTTCCATTTCTAGGCAGTGTTGTATTAATGGTATAAGTTTTGAAGTCAGGGAGAATCATGTTCAAATCCTGGTGCCATCACTGCCTGGGTCAAGTCACTGAATTTTATATCCTAAATTACTTACAATGCATCAGTTCAGTATAATATTAGGCATTAGACCACGTATGAGAATTATGAAATATGAAAAATGTTTATAATACAATAGGAACACAAAATTTCCTTCATTATTAGTAAAACTAGCATTCATAGAAATATTTTTGTTTGTTTACAAAGTTCTTTACACATAGTTTACCTAAATGAGATAATAAATAATATCACATAATGATCTTAAGAGGGTGACACTGTCATAAGTTTTAGCTTGCAGGTCAAGAAACCCAAACTGCCAATTGTTAGGTAATTTTCAAGAAATTACAGAATTAAGACTTGGCCTCTGGAACCCATGTGATAGCTTTCATCTAAAAGATAGTTTTAAAAGTAAAAAAATAATATAACATCATTACAGAAAGTTTGGAAGACTCCGAGAAATTATCTCAAGTCTCATACTCATAAACAGTTTCTCCTGTTGCCCTCTCACCCACACCATTTATTTTGTAGGGTGGAAAATCGTTCTGCCATTCTCCGACCATTGCCTCATAATCACATCATTGGTAAATTCATGCCATCTTCTTGAACCATTCTCTTCCTTTGGGGCATCTATCAACCCCAGGATTTTAATTCATTTTCATTCAGGAATGAATATGTATTTGAGTGTGTGGTGATAATGTGTGAGAGTTGGATAAATTCTCTGTGAATCTGTATTCTGATTTCTTCGTTACCCTCTTATCTGCCAAGATACCATCACCCACCCACACTTCTGTAGACTTGACGTTTGTCCATTTCTTCTAACTTTGGTGAGCTGGGTGCTACTCCAGTATAGTCACACACATACAGGCCATTATTCCATGAAACAAATTCTTTTTTGGAGTCATTCCATTTTTAAGCAGCAAAAAACTCAGAGCCTATGGAGTCCAAGTATTTTGAGTTCAGTCCTTGAGTCCTTCACCTACTAATCTTGTGAGATGGGCAAATCAGTTAATGGTAGCTATCCCCAGTTTGCACATGGAACCTGGTAGATGATTACAGTTAATATTTGATCTTCAGTGAATCAATTTGAAGTTATATTCAACTATAAAACTTCCGCATCTTGAATGAGTCTCAATATGGCTCAGTCTCAATGAAATGTGTCAATCAAAGTAATAGTTCCATTATGAAAACCATTATAATATAATTCCATGAATTACATTCATCTCTTAGAGAAATTTAGTC
Source organism: Suricata suricatta (assembly GCF_006229205.1). NCBI lineage: Eukaryota > Metazoa > Chordata > Mammalia > Carnivora > Herpestidae > Suricata > Suricata suricatta. The sequence goes on from NC_043714.1 coordinate 59,282,298, forward strand.
AATAATGCAAGACAAAAGGTTTTTTTTTTTTTTTGAGAGAGAGAGAGAGAGAGAGAGAGAGAGAGACCAAGTGAGTGGGGGAGGGGCAAAGAGATAGAGAGGGAGGAAGACAGAATCCCAAGCAGGCTCCACACTGTCAGTGCAGAGCCCAATGCAGGGCTTGGACTCAGAACCCCACGAGATCATGACCTGAGAAGATATGAAGAGTGGGATGCTTAACCAACTGAGCAACCCAGGTGCCCTGCAAGGCAAACTTTCTTAACATCCCTTTCCTAGGGCACCTGAATAGCTCAATTGGTTAAAACCCCCTTTCCTTTTTTATTCTCCCATACTATAACTTCCCCAAAGGGGCCTCTCCCCCTTTTTTCTTTTTCTTTCTTTCTTTCTTTTTCTTTCTTTCTTTCTTTCTTTTTCTTTCTTTCTTTCTTTCTTTCTTTCTTTCTTTCTTTCTTTCTTTCTTTCTTTCTTTCCTTCTTTCTTTCTTTCCTTCTTTCTTTCTTTTCTCTCTCTCTCTCTCTCTCTCTCTCTTCCTGTCATTTTGCCAGTTTTTTCCTCCTTCGTGTGTCTCTCCCAGCTCTTTAATATGCATGTTGACCAGCTTCACTGTTTTCTTTGGAGTTTTACTCTCTGCCTGACCTATCCCTCAGATCCTCCACAACAAAGGAGAACTTGAAGAATTACTCTTTTCCAGTTCTTTCCACCCCTCTAGTCCTGTCTCCCTCTCTTCTTACTTTCATAAGTATGCTTTTAAAAAAGAATCAGATTGACTAGGATTGAATGAACTTCACTAGGCAGGGGAGGAGGTAAAACTGATGAGCTCACACAAAATTTTGGATATATGGGGTAGAGAAAGAAAAAGTTTTGAAAACATATATGTCCAAAAAGTGGGAAAGGTCTCCTAAAGTTTACTTGTTTGTATTCATGGTGGCAAACTGTGAAATTGCCCTCTCTGTCCCTAATGTCCTATCTTGACAACTCTTCCTGCTCTGTGCTCAATGTGACCAGAGACATTCATTTCTTCCTATTTTCCCATATTTAACCTTCTTCTGGCTTCACTGGTCTTCTAACCTGGCTTCTCCCTAAACCACAGAACACTTAGTCCCTCAAATTTTCATTTCCATTTCTTGTTAAATACAAAATCACGATGCTCCTGGGTTCACTTCTTTCTTGAGGTCTACCTTCTTAAATCTTTAAGTGTACAGAATAATATTATTATCCATAAGCACAGTGTCATACAGCAGATCTCTAAAATGTATTCATCTTGTATAACTGAAACTTTGTACCAGTTGAACAAGAATGACCCATTTCATCCTGCCCCAGCACCTGGCAACCACCATTTTCCTTTCTCTTTCTATGAGTCTGACTATTTTAGCTACCTCACATAATTTGAAACAACCTAAATCCATTGATGAATGAATGGATAAAGAAATTGAATGTGTGTGGGGGGGTTGGTATTCAGCCATAAAAAAAAAGGAAGTGCTACCATATGCAATAACATGGATGAACATTGAGGACATGATGGTAAGTGGAATACTCTAGGCTCCATTCTTTTTTTTTAATGTTTTATTTATTTTTGAGAGAGAGGGAGAGAGAGAGCATGAGCAGGGGAGGGTCAGAGAGAGAGGGAGACACAGAATTCAAAGACAGCCTCCAGGCTCTGAGCTAGCTGTCAGCACAGAGCCTGACATGGGATCTAAACCCATGAACTGTGAGATCATGACCTGAGCTGAAGTCGGATGCTTAACTGACTGAGCCATTCAGGTGCCCCAACTAGGCTCCATTCTTACAGCTGGCCTTAGTACAGCTAAATACAGTACAGTAGAAATTTCACTAAGTCTTATTTGTCCTTGTATACCCAGTACATAAAAGGCACTTAAAAGTGTTGAACACACATAAACAGAATGAATACATTTAGCTCTGCTAAAATTCCTACTACCAGAGCTGTACTAGGTGCTACCAGACTGTTGATGGTATTTGTACCCATTCACAGCCATTTCCTTATTAAATGTCCATAGAGAAAGAGCCCAAATGTCCATTGATGGATGAATGGGTAAAGAAGATGTGGTATACCACACACACACACACACACACACACACACACACACACACAATGAAGTATTACTCAGCAATCAAAAAGAATGAAATCTTATCATTCATGACTACTGGATGGAACTAGAGGGTATTATGCTAAGTGAAATTAGTCAATCAGAGAAAGACAAATATGACTTCACTCATATGAGGACTTTAAGATACAAAATAGATGAATATAAGGGAAGGGAAGCAAAAATAATATAAAAACAGGGAGGGGGACAAAAACACGAGACTCTTAAATAGGGAGAACAAACAGAGGGTTACTGGAGGAGTTGTGGGAGGGGGGATGGGCTAAATGGGTAAGGGGCATTAAGGAATCTACTCCTGAAATCATTGCTGCACTATATGCTAACTAACTTGGATGTAAATTTTAAAATAAATTAAATAAAATAATAAGTAAATTTCCATAGCAACAATGCCAACCCTTTTATATACCCCTCCATCCCACAATCATCAACCCTCTTTTCATCAGCCTGTGCTCTCTTCTGAAGCTCACTGGTGAGAACAATCACTGCACATCAACGTACAAGAGTGTGCCTCACAATCCCTCGCTATACACCAGAGTTTTCTGCTGATAGAAACTTTTCTTACAAATCACACTATTATGATTAAGTCCACACTTTTTCCTACTGAGTGTCTGAAACATATTTTGTACCACATGGAATAGTTTTTAAACCCCAAGTTTTCTCACAGAAGTCTTTGTTCCTCTTCAAGTTGCTAGCCTCCAGAACTTGCTTTATGAGAAACCAAAGAAAAATCCATACAACTATATCAACCAGGTTAGTTCAAAAATATTGCTTCTAGAAACCTACCAATTTCAACAAGAGGCTTGTCCACACCAATAAATCTCACACATCCTTTCTGGGTTCCAGGTAATCTTCACTTTTCTATCAAACTGTAGATGAGTAGAAGTAAAATGGCATTCCAGAAAGGCACAGAGGTATCAACCCTGTGGAGGTCAGTCCTTTAAATGAATAGAAGACTGGCATCCTTTGGGTTATAGGTCCCTACTAATAAAGCAAGTTCCCTTGGGCCACATCAGAATGAAGGATTACTGAGTTGATGCAATATAGAAAAAAACATTTAGATAGTTTCTGCAGGAATTATTATCAAAGATTTTGAGGATAATTATTTTAGCTTGGGCCCTTTGTTACGTATCGAATGTCTGGATCCCTTAGAGGCAGGAATTGGGGAAGCCAGTAAATGTGATATATAGACGGATTAGTCTTCAGGAAGAACCTCGAAGGAGGCAAGGAAAGAAGAAAGAATATTAAGGTCAAGTCTTGGCATAACCTGTGGTGGCCCTCTGGAACATAAATTGCTCCTCAGAGTAATCCCACATTAAAAACAAGGTCAATCTTTTGTACTCCCACATCCATCAGTCATTGGCTCCAGTGGTATGCACCCTCCTGGGAGAGGTGTCTTTCCTTGCCTGGGAAGGGGACAGGCATATGTGAGTTGTTTACAGTGAACACTCACAGTAGTTGAGGATGAATAGAAGAAGAGAAACTAACATGTATAGATCACCTTCTGCCAGGCACTACACTAGGTGCTTTGCATATCAGCAGAAAACTCCAGTGTATAGCTGGGGATTGTGAGGCATAACCTTGTATGTTGATGTGTAATGATTGTTCTCATTAGTGAGTTTCAGAAGTGAAGTGAGCTTTGAGTCTATGCAATTGGCAAACCTTTGTTGAGTAATTTATATCAGCCAGCATTGTGCTAAGCCACCAGAGACAATGTTTCAATAATTTTCACAATCATCCTATGAGGTAGGATTTTACATCATCACAATTTTATCTATGAGGAAACTAAAGTCCAGAGAGATTGAATTTTTCAAAGCTACAAATAAGGGGAGTGTCAATTAGCAATAGGAGCAAAAAATCCACTAAAAATTGCAACCACCTTGATTGCCTATCTGTCTCAAAGCCTGATCTGAAACTGAGCAAAGACTTACTTTGCATTTTCCACTAAATATTTAGAAGGCAGGACCTTTGTTTGCCATTCTAGGAAGTGTTATGGCAAAAGTGACTATCGCTAACCATCAAATTCCTAAATTCTTCCATTCTTACACTCCTATACGTATGCATTCTATTGCCAGCTCTGTCCAACTTAGGTTTTATATAGATCTAGACTCTACTGAGGTTAGCCAGATGGTTAACATAAATTCCATGTTCATCAATGACTGCAATCATACAGCATTCAAGAAAGCTAGACATGAAATTTGTCAGACCAGATGAATGGGTGCTATATCTAGAACTGGCAGTGTTACTTTTACCATATTCTATTGGTCAAAGCAGTCCCAGGACACTCTCAGATTCAAGGGGGCAGAAAAGTTAATTCCACCCTTTGCTGGGGAGCTTAGATGGCAAGGTCATGTTGCATGTGGAATGGGAGTTGTTTTGTGCCATTTTGAGAAACTATAGTCTGCCAGTTATTGTTATACACGTTAAGTTAAGTGACTGGCTAAAGGCCACAGATGTGGTGGGTGATAAAACTGTATTTCAAACAAGCATATAACCCTTACACTCTACTGCCCATTCATGGCTCCAGTACTCAATTTACACAGTGCACTGCAAACATCTGCTTACCTGCCTCTCTCTTCCAGGAGATGGTGAGATCCTTGAGGGTTACGTCTAATTCCTCATTAAATTCTTCCTAGTACCTGGTACAAATCTTGTCGTAGAGTGTGTTTGCTGAGCTAACAATTGAATCATACAATGCCATTCATTATCAGTCTCACCAAGGTAGAATGGAGTGCTGGGATGACTTACTTTCTAGCCCACGTGGAAATAATGATGCTAATGAGAAAGGAATTCCTGAAGCAGATCAATCAGTTATCCAAATACAAGCCACTGTGGACACAAATATGACTGTGTACTGAAGAGTTTGTAATATTTTTTTATGCATTCTCACTACAAATGCTTATGGTAAAAGTAAAGAGTTTAAAAAAATAAGTGGTGCCTCTGCTGGAAAACAGCTTGGAAACTAGCCTACTTCCATGTGTATATAATTATACCTGAAAGTACCATCTACATTTTTCACTCAATTCCTGAACTCTAAGAGGTGCACTATATGCTACAGTGGTGTGCTGAGTATTCTGCACTCTACGCTTTTCCATCTTGCTCAGGGGCCAAAAAGGCTGACCTTTGTCAACAACATCTTTGAGTTTTCTTTCTCTCCAGTTAGTATTGGCCAATGGAAAGCAGCAACAGGAGAGAAAAGGACAGGAGAAGAATGAGGTTGGGACATTTATCCCCCCTAGAACTCTCCCTTGGCCAGCCATGGGTAGGTAGGAGCCAGGTTCCTCTGTTGAAGTCACTTCACTGTTCCAGGCAGTTAACCTTCTCCTACAGATGTAGCCCCTTCTCTGGATTCCAGTGTTGGCTCCCATTCCTTCACCTGCAGGCTCAGGGGTAAGGTCAGGTGCACTGCTAGCTCTGGGATACTTCACTCTTCTGAATTGGTTTCCCTTAAATCAACTCTTACCTCATAATTAGTCCATTCATTAAACTCACCTCTATCACCTTGTTTGATCTGTTTCTCATCAAAACGTGGCCGATAAAAGTGGTGCTAAGAATTTGAAGCTTTGTAAACGCCTTGCAATCTACTTCTCATGAATTACTCACTACTTTGGTTAATGTTCTAAACCCATGTTACAAAGGGAAATTAAGTGAATATTTATTTAGTTGATACCATGTGCCAAGCACATGATCAAGCTCTGAATTGAAATATAATTCAGATATCATTCTGAGTTAAATGAAGTGAAATTGTATTGTTTTTTTGTAGCAATTAAATGGAAATAACTTGACTGTCCATCAATAACAGAATAACACAATAACTGGATAAATTTTCTAGAACATATTACAAATCAGGATCTATTGAATAAATAATTATATCTATAGCTACTGATATGCAAATATATCAGTGATATATTGTTAAGTGAGAAAATGTAATGTGCATAATATATTCTCATTTTTTTAATTTAAAAAACATAGCATACATGTGTTTATGGCTTTTGTATGAAAATTATATATTAAAGTGTTGATATTAGTTATTTCTGGGGTAATTGGGGTGAAAAAACTGATTAACATTTGCTTCATGTGATTTTGCATTTATAGAGTGAATGTGGCATGAATGTTTTCTTATCGTTTTATGTGTACATGTAGTTTTACAGATACATTTAATAAGAAAATTTTAAAGGAAAAACAAGACACATTCCCCACAGCTAGAGCTGTTCCTGAACTCTTTTGACAGGAAATAGTGACTCTACCAGCTTACATTATCTGCCTCAAAGCTGCATCAGAGGCGAACTAAGAATTTCTAATCTATTTAGTTAAGTGAGGGCAGAACTGGAATGCAAATAAGATTGGAATTGTTTAAAATCGTGTGATTAATTTTCTTATATGTAAGCATTTCTCTCAATGACCAAAAACTTCAATAGTGCTGACTTGTTGACTATATTTTGCTTTTGCTTTCTGAAGTGGATGGTGTGGCTGCAGGCTTCCCATCCATTGGACCCGCCCCCATTTAGTGCAAAACAACCACTACTGCCAAAGAGTGCCATTTCCAGCTTGGCTTAGGCACCAGCTACACATCCAATCCTGAATCGATTACTACAGGAAAGGAGAAGGGATTATACTGACTGACTTAAGCCAGTCTGGACCCACTCCTGAAGCTGATGGGGTCAATCTCTCCCAGTTCACATGACAACCATGGTTGATTCACAGATGTACTTATGTCTAAATTGATCATAGTTAAGGACTTGAGTTAGATGGTGGAGAGAAGAGTCCCTCTTTCTTTCCCAGATATAAACAAGAAGACATTTGGCCTGAATCGCTGCCAGCAACCAGTTTAAACCATGAGAGGACTTTATAATGACATTAAGCTCTTGGAAGGCAAAGAAGAACAATAAAAGGGAACTGATGCCTTGGTTCCATCATTGAGCCACTGGATCAAACCCAGCCTGAAGTACACAGGAACACTGGACTTTACAGTTATTTAAATTAATACAGTTTCTTTATGATTACAATAGCTTGAGAGCATGAGTTTAGTTTTTTTACTAGGTGCAACCAAAAACATCCTAAAAATTACTCCACACACACCATCTGCATGGCCAGATAAAAGATAAAACCATCAAAGTCTTATTTCCTTCCACAATGTTGAGAAAATCTGGCATTTTCTAAAGCACCTTAATGAAAGTGCCCCACTCAGGGGAAGAATGAAAGAAACAAAACTCAAACTGAAGAAGGAAGTGAAAAGGAACCAAAGCCTGAACCAAAAAGGACTGCGATGGTTTTTCCTCCTGCTGACGTCCTCAGAGGGCATTAGAATAGCTGGGGTGTGCTCTACCCCGATTCTATACTCACTCAAATCCTGTTTCCTGGCATTTGCCTTTCTCAGAAGTAGGAGAGGCCACAGACAGAGCTCCTTGTATGTCATAAAACTCCTCAGCTGAGCAGATCCTTGTCCCGACTGCTAACTAACATCATAGCCCTCAGCCAGCAACACCATTCTGCAGTAGGGAAAGTCTGTGTTTGTTAAACTCATCTTGTCTTTGGCTTCCCAGGTGACTAAGTTTCACCCCACATTTGGTCTGAGAAGCACACAGACACCTACTCTACCAAGCTCTCCCAGAGGCTTGGGGGCCACAGCTGGAAGGGTGGAACCTGGAGAGAGTTTGGAAATTTCTGGGCAAGCCAGCACCTTCAGCAGCTTCTAGGTGGAGACAGTTGGGTTTAATGTGATGAATGGAGTCTCCGGAGTCAGATGGTCCTGGGTTTGTTTTATTACTCCTTCTGGGACATTCGACACATTTCTTAACCTATAGGTACTTCCCATCCTAATCTGTAGATGCAGATGATAATTAATACCCACCTCCTGGGGTTGTATGGCTTGGGCAGTTATCTCCATAAATCACTTAACAATGCCTAGCAGGTAATGAGCACTCAAGAAATATGAGCTTTGAAAAAGTAGGGGGAGTGGAAATACTAATAGCAACCTCCGCTTCAGCTCTACTGAAATGCTTAAAAATCTGGGTAAAGGTAATTTTCAGACGATGAACAGGGAGCAGAGCACGCAGATGTTTAAGAAGTATTACCCAGACCTCCTCATTAGGAGTCTATACGGACATTATCTGCCTCATCCTTTGCCAATTCTTCCACATTATCAATAATGAATTTGCCTACCACATATGTGAAAAGTCAGATCAGAGCCCAACATTTCAGGCAACTCCCTCCTCTATCAATAAGTTGAAATTTCTTTTCCAACATCCAAACACACACACACACACACACACACACACACACACACACACACAGAGCAGCTACTGAGGTATATTTTGTGCATGACAGTGAATAAAGAGAAAAAAGAAACTGTGAGTTAAGATTAAACATTGTTTTCAAGTCTAGGTTAGCATTCCTGGAAAATCCATCTACAGTATTTTTCAGGCAGGTTCAAGTCTCTGAGCTGTGATCAAATAGTGTGCCAAAAACGTGGTTAGACAGAAAGGCTTGGAAAACTGGAAAGGAGGATTTGTTTCCAAATGAAAAGTATAGCATAGTCCCAGCTGGTATTCTAGCATGAAGAGTCCTGTGGATAAGACTATGACCTGGGGAGACAGAAATCGATTTTGAGCCTGGGGCCAGATCACTATCAGGATGCCCCTTGGTTTTCTCTCGAGAAGCACTCACCCTTCTCTCCTTGCTCCATTTTAAGGAAGTAGTTTCATCATGGTGCTTTTGCTCCAATGGAAGTTGGGTAAAATTGTCAAATTTGAATCAGTACCTGGCACATCTACACCCTGTTACTTAGTTTTGCTTTTTCTACCAGTACATATTTTGATTCCCACAATAAATGTTGTCCCTAAAGCCTATGAATTGGATGTCCTTTCCACATGAAGACAGGCTTCTATTTCATCCAGGAGTTTTTTTCAGAAAAGGCTAGAGAGCCAGACAGTGGGACTGAGAAGCCATCTTCTAACAGGCATCACAGAAAGTAACTAAGTTTCAGATTTGGTCAACAAGACAGATCACATTGGAGAATACTCTAGAACCTGACCAATCCTCTCCTACCTGGCAGCCCAAATGTGCCTGCAATTCTAGGTTTTTGCTTTCAACAACATAATATTAAGAATAGAGCATGCAATTTAAAAGGCAAAAGATTCATTCTATCTGAAGAGAAACCAGAGTAGAGCATGCAGTTTAAAATGAAACAGAAGAATTTGATTCCTGACCCGTTTGCTGGCTGTGCAGTTTGGGTTGGAAAGGTTACATTCTCTGAGTGTCAGTTTCACCAACTATAAAATGGAAATCATATGAATGACCTCACAGCATTGTATACATCAGATGAGAGAGCGGAGGTTGTTCTTTGCAAAGCCAAACAAAATTAGCATGATTAACATTAAGATGGTTATGATTACTACTCAATACGCCTCCGATTTCTATTACTGTATTTTTTAAAACAGTTTTTTCCCTTTGAGAATAGCACATTAGCCATACTGATTATTTGCATTGTAATGTGAATGAAGAATAAAAGTAAGGGGGAACACATGACCCAAGAAGGGCTCTACCAAGCAAAAATGTAGGACTATTCCAAGAAAGCAAGCAACGACAACAACAAAAACACGAGGTCACTTTAAATATTTTTCCATGCTGCTAATACATTAGCCTTTTTTTTTTCCCCAGCAGAGAAATGTAAAGGACGTGAACTTGCAGTTGATAAAATGAGTACTTGAGTGGCTATTAAGCACCATGTACTGTTACAGATATTGGCAATATAACAGACTTCTCAACGGCCTTGGAGCTGCAATTCACGTGAGTGGTCGATGCCATCTAGAAAAGATGGCTCGGGACAAAGTCCTGCGATACTCCTATATTTAAGAATTGCAGATACCTAAGAAACTTGAGGAAGATGCTGAAGAGAGGTCCGGGGAGAGGCAAGGGTCTCTGAGAAGAGAGGGGATCCAGAACAGAAGCGGTGGTCCATCTTAGGAAAGAGAGGGGTAGGCTCTCTGTTTATAAAAGGATCACTCCATTTTTCAGCAAATATGTATCTGCACTTACTCTTTTGTAGGAAACTGGGGCTAGACTCCGCAATCCAGTTATCAAAAGACTGTTTCCCAGGAAGCAGAGCCTGAGATGGAGATCAGCCTTTAGCAGGCTTTTTAAAGAGTTTATTAAGATCAACACCTGATGAAGGGAGAGGGTTGGGAGAAGTAGGGTTGGATGGAGAGAGGACTCAGGCTGCAATGCATGGCCAGTGACAGCCTCAGCAAACCTCACAGGGAGCCCTGGAGTTAGCATGGCCCTTCACGCTTGTCCCCGGCAGGGCTGAGATGACCACTCTTTTCTGTTCCAGCGAATGAGTGGGACTGGAGGGGGCAACACTAGGAGGATAAATGGCCCAGAAAGAGCTTCAAATAGTCCACCAGACCTTGGGAGGGAACCATCCTGGGATGTGGACTTGGCAACGTGGCTCTGTACTGATGAGGCATCACTGAAGGGGCTGGCAGCTGAAGGTCATTTACCAATAGCACTCCCTGCATCCAGGGGAACAAATCCTTCATTGACAAAGAACTGGGGGACACATCACAGCAGTCACCCCGAGAACGGTAGTTTCTGCTTCCTGGAGGTCATGGTCTCCCCCGAGGTACAAACATGAAACAACTTGTCCAGCAGATGGCAGTATTACAATTATGGTTGGTCAGCTGGGATTAAAAGATTGGGTTGGGTCAGTGTTCTTGGATACAAACCACCATAATGGATGCCTGTTACCTAAAGCATAAAAGGAGTTATGGAAGAGCACAAATTCACTCAGAAAACTGATGGGACATCCCAAGGAACAAGCTCAATAATGAGCAGAAATAGCAAAGAGAGGGTAGGCATCTAAAATCTCAACCAAGCTTCTGCCATAGACGTAGCCTGGATTGGGTGCCTCTTCTGATGCCAGGGCATTGTGGGCCACCACTTCTGCCTCTGGAATAAATTCTGAGCTGTTTTCTGCTGCTCTGAGTCACTGGCTTCAAATTCAGAGATCCAGGCAGAAACATCTGTTTGACCAAGTATAGGCAGGTGCCCATGTTCTAGCTTTCAGGGCTGAGGATAGGTAAACATACAGCTCCTCTGGCTTCCTTAGCAGGAGGTGAGGTCCTGCCTCCCTCCTCAACTTATTATCAAAATCGGAAGGGCATCACACCCTGGACTGATTTTAAGAAAATGTGCAAAGAACAAAGACCTATCAGCTTGGCTCCCCACTATGAGAAGGGGTAAACAAGTCATACAGATATCAGGCCTAACAACATATGAAAGGGAGACAGATATGGGACTGATAGAACAAAACAGAGACACTAAACACCAGACCATCTCTTGGTGAGAAGGAATTAACGAGATTCATGCAGATACAAGGCCCAGCCCAATAGATGCGGCCCTGAAGGAAGACTTCAGTCTCTGTGAAGTAATGGAAATGCACTCAGGAAACCAAGGCCAAAGGTGGAGATCAGAGAGGAGAAATGAAGCTCAGAGAATAGGTTGACCCCCACGCCTCTGCCCCCAGCGCAACACTGACAGCACTAATTCCAAGTTGTTTTCAATGCTAAGGGAAAGGACCTTAAAATAGGGCCACATTTGGCCACTGACCGGCTCAGGCACCAAGTAGGAGCTGAGTCTTTGAGTCAAAAGTTTTCTGTTCCAGCGAATGAGTGGGACTGGAGGGGGCAACACTAGGAGGATAAATGGCCCAGAAAGAGATTTAAATAGTCTTCTTCTCTTTATCTCCACCTCCTCCAGAGCCCTCCCTAAAATAAAAAGCAAGAAATGTTTATTTACTCCCATCTCTGCTAAATCTGCACTAAGTGTTTTTGCAAATATTCTCTCTCTAAAACCTCACAAAGAAGTCTGTTATCCTCATTTTCCCCAATGCAGAAGCTGAATGTCATAAATGTTAACTAACCATCCTGACTCCTGCAGATTCAGGACTCACACTCTAGTCTGCCCAGAGACAGAGCACGATCATTTCCTACTAGCTGAACTCTCTCATCACTTCCTTCATTCCTTACCTGACTCTGATAGCAATTTCTACTTCTTAGAGTCACGCTCCCCGAACTGGAATTTGTGTTCTTTTTTTTTTAAATAATAGTTTATTGTCAAATTGGTTTTTATATAACACCCAGTGCCTCTCCCCACAAGTGCCCTCCTCCATCACCACCACCCCTCCCTCCCCCTCCTCCCTCAGCCCTAGGTTTGCTTTCAGCTTTCAGTATTCAATAGTCTCTCATGATTTGTGTATTCTTATTATAATGTTTAAGGTTTTTTGAGGTCACAGACTTAGCATGAAACATAGTCCTGCAATGACCATTTGACTTGAGGATTTTGTAGGGCTGGGGTTACAGGTTGGGGGAGGGAGGAGGGTTGAGGTTTGTAACTGGTTAGTGTTTAAAACATTTTCTCACTAAAACAAATGCAGGTGCCCTTAAGATCTAAATATTCAAGACAAAAATAGGGGATGTCAAAGAAATCTCAAGCTACTTCAGACTACTTGCAGATCTCTTTGAGATAGGTTTTCACTCCTCTCTGTCAATTAGGATATATTAATAGCAGCTTTTTAAAAATATTAGTTATGGGGTCACCTGGGGAGCTCAGTCAGCTGAGCATCTGACTGCGGCTAGGGTCATGATCTCAAGGTTCTTGAGTTCAAACCCTGTATCAAAACTTGCTGCTCTCAGCGCAGAGCCTGCCTCATATCCTCTGTCCCTGTATCTCTACCCCTCCCCTGCTTGTGATCCCTCAAAAATAAAACATTTATACATATTAGTTATGAAGAGAAGACCTGGGGAAAACTCAGGTTCATCACCACCTCCAGAACCATTTGTTTGTGTACCAGTCATGGGGCTTCATTCTGGAGGTTCCCTAGCTTGGAGAATGTGAAGCACTGAGGAACATTTGGAAAAGCCCATGCACTGGAGAAATTCCCCAAGACAGCAGGCCTTTGGGAAGAGTGGAAACTCCTAGAGACAAAAGAATGAGTCAGAGGAACAGCAGCATAAAGGGGGAATAATTAAATGAAATGGAGCAAAGGAAAACTTTGGCTTGGGGCTGGGAACATTTCCAAGCAGTAAGAACTGTTTGGTGGCCAACTGATGGAGGACGGAAATGAGGGGTCCCCCAACACTTAGCTCACTAAACCCCATACAACTAAGGCAGCAGGGAGCCATCTGCACTGGCTCCGGAAGGGCAAGTTGGCCAAGAAGGTCATTTTCCGCTCTCCTTTCTGTGAACTATGAACAGGGGTGATTCAAACAGTATGTCTTTAAAACCACTCTTCATCTCAGTGGTTTGGTTGTTTGGGTTCCTTTAAAGTACACGTGACAGAGGCCCTTGTGACAAAACAAAGGCTCTCACAAAGTTCATTTCAGACCTAACTCCCTTATCTTCTCTTCCTTATGCATGTAAAGTAATGTGCTTTCTTTTAGAACTCATTCCAGGGTAAACTGGATTGATGTTGTGCATTATGTAAACCATGAGGCCAAAGAACAGAAAAATATTAAAGATCCCACACTGGGTAAGATCGAATTTCAGGGCAGCCTGGGGTTCTGAATCTGACAGTGGTACCCAGGGACATGTGGTAAAAAAACACACTGGTTATTGTTAACCTCAAAAGGACAGGGATGAGCTCTGGGCAGACAAACACGCCTATCTTGTGGGCAGATGTTTCATGGATGTTTTGCTCCATCTCTAGTAAAAACAGCCTGGGCTTCAGAATCAAACAAAACTGGGTTCTGATTTACCCTGTCACACAGAAAAAGAGACTTTGATGACTTTGATGAGTGACTTTATCTTCTCTGAGCCTCATTTGTAAAATGAACACAGTGAAACTACCACAGAGCATGGTTGAAAGAATAAAATCAGAGAATTATTGGACAGCACCAAGCTGTAACTGGCATATAGTAAGGGCTCCACAAATTTTAACAAGTAAAATGATGAATGTTCCATCTATAACTCTCTTAAGATTATGTATTTTCTCAATTCCTGGTGAATTAGTACCATAGTTGAGTTGTATATGAGATCCAAGCCATTGCTCTAACCACAGTCCTTCAATGAAGGACTTCCCATCTTGCCAGGAGAAATGTGCTGCCTTCCTAGTTGAAAGCTATCTCAGTCTTAGTCTGCACAGGCTGCTATAATAAAATATATCATTGGCTGGGTGTCTGAATAAACCATTATTTATTTCTTACAGCTCTAGAGGCTAGAAAGTCCAAGGTTGAGGTGCTGGGTTTGATTTCTGGTAGGGCCCTTTCATGATTTGCAGACGGCCATCCTCTGGCTGTGTCTCTCAAGGTGGAGAGATACCTCTCTCATGTCTCTTCTTAAAAGGGCACTAATCTCATTCATGAGGGCTTCACCCTCACGACCTAGTTACTTTCCAAAGGTCCCACTTCCAGATACCATCACACTTGGAATTAGACCTCAAATATTTGAATTTGCGGGTGTAAGGGGTAGGAGGACACAAGAAGGCAGTTCAAAGCAGAAGGGAAATTAGTGTTTTTCTAACAGTGCCCCAACTTCAGACTATAAGTGAAACTCTGCTCCATTCATTCTTGGTCTCTAGGATGGTCTTTACATCTCAGAGTTCCATTCTTAATCCCTTCCTTGGTCCTAAGGGATAGACCTATTCCCCAACCTTCCAGGTGCTATAAATTAACTCCCCCCCTTAAAAAACAGTTTATTTATTTATTTTGAGTGAGGGAGAAATAGTGACAGAGAATGAGCTGGGAATGGGCAGAGACAGAGAAAGAGAGAGAATCCCAAGCAGGCTCTACACTGCCAGTGCAGAGCCTGATGCAAGGCTCAAACTCACAAACTGTGAGATCATGACCTGAGTGGAAATCAAAAGGCAGATGCTTAACAAGCTGAGCCACCCAGGTGCCCCTTAACTTTCCCCTTTTATACGATTTACAAAAACAAGATTAACACTCTGTAACATCATCTGTCATATATTTATATTAAAGGAGGTGTATTACTTACCTGTTGTAATCAGAATGCCATAAGAATCACAAAGAGATGGGTAATGGTTAGTAGTTGCCTTGGAAGTTAGGGTGTGCCAAGCAGCCTCTTTTCTTGCCACTGCTGTGGTTTTCATAAATCTGACCTATAAATTTGAGAATGCATCTAAATTAATGGATTAGGGGATTACAGTGATAGAGAAGAGGTCCAAAGCTCTCTGGAGGACCCAACAGAATTCTTTGTTTTTGCGTTTTATAGCTGTGGCAGAACTAGAAAGGGGGCCTTTAAGATAGCCCTCACTTAGTGACCAGTCCTACTCTATTATACAGCTGCTCCTCAATTCACTGGCAATCATTTGTAAATAAAATCTGGTTTTTTTTTCATTTTTAGGGAGTTGGGGTATCTAAGATATATTCCTGCCAGCTCAAAATGTCCCAGTGTCACATATAAATATGGAAAACAGGGAATAAACACTATAAGGAACAGACTCAGGGCCACAGAACAGTAGGTCACTGTCACTTATATCTGCTGGCCTATCATTAAGTCATTTTCCTCACTGCAAAGTCCCAGGGTTTTTAGGGCAAAAAACAGGGAGGTTATTTCATCTGAGGAGCTCCATTCAGGAGTGCTCATTCCTCTCTATCTCCAGCCACCTTGCACTGATCTACCTTAAAGTTCAAGTGCCTGAACTACCCAACCCCTTTAGGTACCTGGACTCTTAAGACTTCATTGCCCTGGGGTATTGTATGACTAGTTAGACTTTGGAATGCAAATTATAGAGACAGATACTGCCTAACTCAAGAAGAAGGAATTGACTGAACAGGCAGAACTGACAAGAAGATCAGAGGAGCAGAAACCAAAGGAAACCTAGCCAACGTCCTGCCTAGAGAGAGTCCGCCTAGAATATCACCCTTCCAGGTGGAATGTTTCTTAGCCACCAAATTCTTGCTCTCATGACATGGACTTATGAGTCTGCCAGTCTGCAGGAATTCATGTTAACTGACCATGCCACTTGCATTGTTCCCTCAACATTTAAACTTTGATGCTGAAGAATCTCATTGACTAAACATGGGTCACATGTCACTGCCCCAGCTACTAGATGACAGAGCTAAGGAGATGTCCACTTCTTTCAGTTCTATAGAGAGAATCACCTCCCACCTCTCTTAGGATTTCCCCCAAAATACAGAGGACATTCTTGGATTCTGGGCAGCCAAAGTGGAGTGTTCATCACAGTCCTCCACTTTGCCTAATATCTTCCCATATCCTTTTCCCCTTCTTAACATTTCCAAAAATATTGCTACTAACACAATGAAACCAAAGTACAAAAAAATCACCTCCATCTCCTAATGGGGGACAAAACATGGCCTCATCTGGTACTGTCACCAGATCCAGGTCCAGCATCTTAGAATGATGTCCATAAGGGAGTTCTATGGATAGCTTTTTGAGGAACCTCCACACTGTATGACCCAGCAATAGCACTGCTAGGGATTTACCCAAGAGATACAGAAAGGCTGATGCATAGGAGCACATGTACCCCAATGTTCATAGCAGCAATGTCAACAATAGCCAAAACATGGAAAAAACCTAAATGTCCATCACCTGATGAGTGGGTCAAGAAGATGTGGTATATATACACAATGGAGTATATATATGATGTGGGTCAAGAAGATGTGGTATATATACACATGGCAATGAGAAAGAATGAAATATGGCCATTTGTAGGAAAGTGGATGGACCTTGAGGGTGTCATGCTAAGCGAAATAAGTCAGGCAGAGAAGGACAGATACCATATGTTTGCACTCATAGGTCTAACAGGAGAAACCTAACAGAGAACCATAGGAAGGGAAAGGGGGAAAGAGAGTTGAGGAGAGAGAGGGACGCAAAACTTGAGAGACTATTGAATGCTGAAAATGAACTGAGAGTTGAAGGGGAAGGGGGAGGGAGGAAAAGAGGTGGTGGTGATGGTGGAAGGCACTTGTGGGGAAGAACACTGGGTGTTGTATGGAAACAAATTTGACAATAAACTATTTAAAAAAAAAAAAAGAATGATGTCCATTCTTCCTGTTTCCTGCCACTTGAACTAAACTAAAAGTCAGCCCCCAACAACACACCATATGTTCATATGTATAAAGATGGGCTACAGCAAGAGAGCAGAAAAAGGAAAACAAGTGCACACATGCACACACACACACACACACACACACACATACACACATATGCACACTAAGGAAACTAACATGGTTTCAAACATTTCTCATGTTTGCAATGGAGATGAGGCTATAAATGTTGCTACAACTTGAGTTCTTTGGAAAGTAGACTCTGAGATGACATTTAGTTTTCAGGATATTTATTTAGAAGAGCCCTTGGGATCAACACCAATGGAAAAGTGAGGAGGGAAGAAGAGTAGATAAACGAAAAAGTCAAGATGCAATGTAGGCCATTTGGAAGACCATGATTAGGCAATGAATGAGTGACTCATACATAATTAATCCATTTCAAACTTACCATCTCTGAAAGTCTTTGAATTCTATCCCTTCAATGAAATTGGCATCTTTTTCATGTAGGCCCAGGTTTCAATCAACAAAGTGAACAATTAGAACCACTCCCAGATATTCAGTCCTATATATACAATGAGCCCCAAATAACGAGAAAATTGATCCATACCAAGAAATTCTGCCTGAAATAAAATGAGCTTCTTCTATGTTTAATCTGACACCCTTAAAATATAATTCCTGTACATACATCTTAGATTTTGGCCCACATATATTGGTAAATTCTTATAATACTTCTGTAGTATAAGATTTCTCTTCACAGATTTAATTTTTTTATTTAATTTTTTATCCCATGTATTCTAAGAACAAACCTTACAAACATAGAAAGTCAGTGCAGCTGGTGGAAAGAGTACAAAGGGAGAATTGGCTTCCCTTGCAAGAATTAGGGAATTAGTCACAAAGGCTTCCAGCAAGCTAGGAAAGGCAGGAGTGCTTTCAGGTGAACATGAAGTCTCACTTCAGTTACACCAAATTCTCCCACACATTCCCGTTCTAATTTAGGAGTCTTTTCCTATTTCATTGTCCCAGCCTTAAGAAAAGTCTAATGAAAGTCTGAATTGAATTGATATGTAATTTGTTAAACCATAGAATAAAATTGGTTTTTGACCATCCCAATCTTAAGCCTCCAAGCAATAAGATATTCTTGATTCACAGTCATAGAAAATACCTCTCTTTCAGTCTGTTCCTTGAGGCAAGCATGCAGGAATTTGAATTGGTCAGTCTTTTCAAAGCTGTCTAGTACCATTAGAATTAGTTGCCCTGTGATGTTTCATCTCCATTTGCCCATCCTGATCTCCACTTCGTTCTTTCTCTTCTGCTCTTTACTCCAGGTGGATCAACCAGGTGACCTTAACCTTCCTGCTTCGAATTGGGCCTAGCCAATGGAATGAATGAGGGGGAGAATCAGATGAAGATGGGGGAAGTTTACTTCCTGGCTCCCAACCTTCCAAGCCATTTGTTAACAGTGGCTGGATTCTTCTACCGAAGTCCACAGTTTCTGTTGGAAAACCTTTCAGTCATAGCTGCAACTAGAGCTATTTCTAGGTCTAGTAATTGCACATTGCACTTTTAAGCATAGGGGGCAGCATGGGATCTTGTAGCCCAAATCCCTAAGATACCTCACCATCTCTTGTTGATTTTTCTTAGCCCTACCCACAACATTGTAAATAAGCCCTCTGTTAAACTCTTCTCAAAAAAAAAAAAAAATCCCATTTTAGTGTATCATCTCTTTCCTGCTGAGATCCCAAATAATACACACCCCAACCCATGGTTCTCAAATTCCTGTGGGTCTCGATTCCTTTCTAGGGCATTAAACTACTCAGTCTACCAGATTCTAGCCTTTAGTGTACACTTTAATTCCAGATTACCAGGGATGGTAACTTAATTAACACATTCCCAACTGTGTGCTGTGAGCTTTCGGATCCCATCCCTGAATTGGACCTGAATTTCCACTGCTTCAGTTCTAATTTGTTCATATTGTCTTATATTTCTCACATTTTCTGAGCTATACCTGCATATATTCCTGGTACCAGTATCTGTATTAGGCAGGGTTCTTGTTTATAAATGACAAAATGTAACACTGAATAACTTAAGCAAAATTAGTAAGTTACTGGAAGAAAATTGGTAGCTCACAGAAATGACAGGAAAGCTGGAAAATGATGTTCCAAAGAAAATAAAATGAGACAAAACCAGAACACCATCACCACTCTCACTGATGTCATTGCCATAAAATACTGTCATTATAGATGGCACCAGTGCCAGTGGATTTGAACCCCTCAGCCACTGGCTACACAACTACACTGCAGCTGTCCCAATAATCTGTAACTTCATGGCAGTTCTTTCTCTAGTCCATTGACCCCAACATTTTTACGTCAACCACAGATCAACCCTGGTATTAATGTCAACATGTAGTTGAGGCTTCTTATCCTTCTTGGACTTAGCTCCATTGCCTTTCCTGTCACATCATTTTTACCCGTTTCTCTCCCTTTCAAATATTCTATTTTTTTAACTTTATTTACTTCTTTTGAGAGGGGGTGGAGATGGGCCAAGAGAGAGGAAAGAGAGAATTCTAAGCAGGTTTCACACTGTCAGCCCAGAGACTGATGAAGGGCTCAAACTCTCCAACCACAAAATCATGACCTGAGCCAAAATCAAGAGTCAGATGCTTAACTGACTGAGCCACCCATTCATTCTGCTCTATAGAGTGAAATTTAGCTTATGAATATATATATATAAATCAGATGTTCATAAATCCATTATTCCTATATAATTGTTTAAATTTCTTTTTTAGATCCATTCAGTATTCAAACATCAGAACAAATGTCTATTCCCATACCAAAGTCTTAATCAAGTATCTGTGTCACGCTAAGTAGTCTGTGACACTGTTATATCAAGTTGTCTTAACAGGCAAACATTAATTTGTTCTTAGTTTTTGCTATGTAAAAGATGTGGAGGACATATCTTCCTGATTCCAGGAAGAAACATTTAAAAATGCTTCTTAGATATGTAAAGATAAGGTGAGTGGACATTGTTAAATGGAATAGTTTGGGGGTATTGCCAAAACCTTCCCCTCCTAATACTCTGTTGTATTGAAAACATTAGATGGGCAAGTTTGCACGGAGATTAAAGAACTTTTAGATACAAAAGTGGTAGAGGCTTCATCAATTTCCATTCCAATTTTCCATATTTCACTCTCTTTATTAAATTATGATGATGTCCACCAAAGGTCTTCAAACGGGGACTCACATGAAGAAAGATGGAGCCTAGACATTAGATTTAGGTTCAAAGTCAAGGCCTACTGCTCAGAGAAAGAGCGCTGATTTTTGCTGATATGGAAGTTCTCCCTGATTGAACAGCATTTATGAGCACTGTGAAAATAACATCTTCATACAAGAATAAACCAAAAAGCTATCTTTAGCAGCAGATAACAATAGGGGGTTATATTGTTCTCTCTTGAAAAATCACAGTGGCAGGTACAGAATCTAGACTGGCAATGCCATTCTTCTAAAGTGACTTGAGATGTAATTAAGTATCAAAAAAATTAAAGAAGGATCTTCATTTATACAATTACTCTGGTAACAGATCATCTTAGTTAAATGAAACTTCTACCAATATAAGATTTCCATCACAATCATTTTCTGTTCTTAATAGAGCCCTCTCTGTCTTGGGAGGAGAGTCTTGGTATATGTATGATAAGGTATACAGGTGGTGCCTAGGTGGCTCAGTTGGTTAAGCCTCTTACTCTTGATTTTGGCTCAGGTCATGATCTCAAGTTCAGAGGATTGAACCCTGTGTTGGACTCTGCACTTACATGAAGAGTCTGCTTGGGATTCTCTCTCTCCCTCCCTCCCTCTCTCTCTCTCTCTCTCTCTCTCTCTCTCTGTCTCTCTCTCTGTCTCTATCTCTCTCTCTCCGTGTCTCTCTCTCTCTCTCTGCCTTTCCCCACAGTTATACTCTCTCTCAAAATAAATAAACAAACTTCAACAAAAAGGTACAGTGACATACATTTGGATTAGTGGATTAGTAAGACTGCCATTGTGCTGGCAGAAGATACACCAAAATCTAAACCTTGAAGAGCAATTTCATTATCTTTCATGCCCTTTCTATCTTCATCATGCCTGCCTGCCTAAACCTGTTGTATGGACATTATCTGCTGCAAAGACTGCAATGTCATTTATTCAATGAGTATATTTTAAAGTTTTACCATGTAAAGTCCTCATGGTTAAGTATAATAAGCGCTAGACTGGGAATGAGTAGACCAAGTGGATTCCCAGACCTCATAAACATTTAATTATCTGTGCAAATATGGACAAACAAGTTACTTTCTTAAAACATAGTCCTCATCTGTAAAAACCATAAAATGGAAAAAGCAAGGCCATTCTTGACTACAACCCAGAGTTACTATGAAGACCAAATAGGATAATGCATGTGACATTGCATTGCAAATTATATTAAATAATGTATAAATGTGAGAGATGACCTAATTCATCTTCAAATTTTAACTGGTGAATTTGGAATTGGCAAGCACTCATTTGAAAAAACACTTCTCAGAGGAGTTTAGGGGCCTCTCAATCATCAGCTCCCCAAGGCTTTTAGAGAGAGTCACAAGACTAAGCCGTACGGCCACACTCAGAGTATGAAAAGCCCATTTAGCTGTCATCCCCTGCTCTTGGCAGGCTTTCAGAGAATGCCAGCAAAACGTCTGAAACTGGAACGGCAATCCACCAAGTACATCCACATCTTTCATCAAACTGTGCCTAGTTTAGAAGCAATATTAGGTTAACATTACCCCCACCATGGATTACTTCTAATGAAACCAATCTGCCAAGGTGAAATGAGAGCATGTGTTACGGAGAGGCATAATTGGATTGACCTGAAAACAGAGTTTCAAAGTAAATATACTTTCAGTTAAAGATGAGCAGAAAGATTCCAGAAAATATCAAGACTTCTGGCTCCTTTAAATCTGTGGCCTGTCCCTTAGACCAAAATATAATCAAATCTTTTAAGGTTTCTAAATGTAATTAGAATAGAAATTTGTAATTCTGTTTATTGAGTCAGAGTCCCCTGCTGGCTAAGCTCTCCTAATTGCAGGCTAGCAAACTTCAAAGATGGAGCCAACTCTTTCGAGCTAGTACAGCACCATTCAGGATGTGGAAGATACCAAAGCAGTCTTTAAGTCCAACCTCTGAATTGTCATCATTTCCTTCCTCTCCTTCACTGCTTCGTCATCTTCTATGTCCCTTTGTAGCAGCTTCCTGCTAGACCCAAGCGTTTTAGGGTCTTCTCACTTTCTAGCCACTATAATGGGTTCTAGGAATATAAAGATGATAAAGACATAAGCATTGATCTGTCTCATCCCAACCACCTCCTGCGTTCGTTCTTTCAGCCTCAGGTCGATACCTCCTCTATGATGCTTATCGTCATTCACTCAGGAAGACGTAAAAGTTTCTTCTTTATGATTTAACTGTTCCTTGAACATAGTCCATTCCAATATTGTTGTATTCATTACAATTATTTTTTTACATATTTCCTTGAAATAAGTAATCAAGTCTTTTCATCTTTGTGCCACAATACCCCACATAATATCTGGCACAAAGTAAGTGTTAAAAATATTCGTTGAATAAATCACTCCCCAATCTAATCATTCCTTAGTCACAAAACATTCATTTCTACATCATAGTGGCTCTGCATACCAAGTTCCTTTTCTTTACTGCTGTTATTTTCCAACTTAAACTCTCCATCACCTTTTACTGTATCTATTTCAAGTAAGTTTCTCATACACCTTTCTTACATATCTCAGATCCATGTCTGTTCCTACAGATTTATCTAAAGTATGTATCTCACCCATCTTACTTCATTCATTAAATATTCTCTTCTAATTATGCAGTAAAAAAAATATGATCTAATTTGCTTGCTCCAATCTATTTCTGCTCTCTCTTACTAAGTTCCTGGTGATCCTAAATAATTTATGCATGTTTGATGTCTTTGTGGTCTTTCTCATATGTCCCTTAAGCTTAACATGCCATTCTACCATGTTGAAAACTGACCTACCTTTAATAATTCAGCTTGGAATTATTAATAATTAGATTCTTAATTATTATTACCTTAATAATTACACCTAGGCAACAAGTGTGAAACAGGACTATAGTCAACCTACATCAAAGCCCCCTTAAACTACAGCAAAATTTCGTGGTCCATGTTTAACAAAAAGCTCTACGTTATCTAGGTCTTTCTCCTAATAACAGCCTGTGTGATAATTATGGGATGACTTGAGCTTTTAAAAAGTTACTTTGAAATGGGCAGAAGACATGAATAGACACTTCTTCAAAGAGGACATCCAAATGGCCAACAAACACCCAAAACAATGCTCAGCCTCACACATCATCAAAGAAATACAAATCAAAACCACACTGAGATACCTCATGCCAGTCAGAGTGGTTAAAATGAACAAATCAAGAGACTATAGATGCTGGTGAGGATGTGGAGAGACGGGCACCCTCCTACACTGTTGGTGGGAATGTAAACTGGAACAGCCATTCTGGGAAACAGTATGGAGGTTCCTCAAAAAACTATCAATAGAATTCTCCTATGACCCAGCAATAGCACTGCTAGGGATTTACCCAAGGGATACAGAAGTGCTGATGCATAGGAGCACATGTACCTCAATATTCATAGTGGCACTTTCATCAATAGCCAAATCATGGGAAAAGCCTAAATGTCCATCAACTGATGAATGGATCAAGAAGATGTGGTTTATATATACAATGGAATACTACATGGCAATGAGAACTAATGAAATATGACCATTTGTAGCAAAGTGGATGGACCTTGAGGGTGTCATGCTAAGCGAAATAAGTCAGGCGGAGAAGGACAGATACCATATGTTTTCACTCATAGGTCTAACAGGAGAAACCTAATGGAGGGCTATGGGGAAGGGAAGGGGGAAGATGAGTTAGGGAGAGGGAAGGAGGCAAATCATGAGAGACTCTTGAATACTGAAAATGAACTGGGGGCGGAAGGGGGAGGGGCAAAGGGGAAGGGGGCTAATGGTCATTGAAGGGGGCACTT